>NC_056726.1:1828835375-1829082875 GCF_019279795.1 Protopterus annectens
CTGCATAAGATTTTCTGGTACTGGGCCTCCTCGCCTCCAAAATAACATCCACCACAGCTTTGGGCACAGACATTGCCAACATCCTAGCTGACAGGTTCAGCACAAATTTCTCCCCCCCCCCCACCAAAAGGGAAAATATCTATCCCAGCAGAGTGCTGCCCCCCCCCGACATCTCAGATGCTCAGGTAAGAGCCGCCCTCTCCAAAGCAAAAAACACAGCATTAATGGGACCAGACGGTGTCCCGGGCTGCATCCTACATGAACTCCAAGAAGAGCTAAACCCAAACATAAAACTACTGTTCAATCTCAGCCTTACTACAGGATATGTACCCAAAGAGTGGCGTACAGCAACAGTGGTCCCTCTCCACAAAGGTGGTGCCTCAACGGATCCTGGAAACTATTACCCCATAAGCCTGACTAGCTTGGTCTGCAAAGCTATGGAAAGGATCATAATGGACCTCATGAATAAAGATATTGGGGACCTACAGACACTGGATCCTACCCAGGTCAGCTTTGTTAAGGGCAGATCCTGCCTCTTAAACCTGGTCAATTTTTTGAAACAGTCACTAAGGCCATTGACGAGGGGAAGGTGGTCCACACAGCCTACCTGGACCTCGCAAAAGCCTTCGATACAATACCCCACTCGGGCATTATAGATAAGCTCACCAGCTTAAATATAAACCCCTAAGTCACTAGATGGGTTGTAAACTGGCTCAAGGACAGAACCCATATGGTTAGAATTGCTGGAGCCTCATTCCATACCAGTTACAAGTGGCGTCCCACAAGGCTCAGTCCTGGGACCTCTCTTGTTCGGTATATATTTCTCGGAGGTACAGGCCAACACAGAAGGACTGTGGCTGACCAAGTTCGCAGATGACTGCAAATTGGGTGCCATAATCGACTCTCCAGCTGACACAAGCATCCTCCAAAAGGGCCGCATAGAAACAGACAACTGGTGCCAGAGCCATGGCCTCAAGCTAAACGCCAAAATGTGTATAGTCATCACCTTTGGCAAAAACAAAGTACCCACAAAATACCACATAGGTGGTAATCCATTAAGTACAGAAGAAGTAATTAGAGACCTGGGGACCCAAGTTGATAGCAATCTCTCATTTGACAACCACATGGCCAAAGTGGTTAGAAAAACATTTTATATAGCCCACCTAATCATGAAGGGATTCACATCTAGATCAGGGGAGGTCATTGTGCATCTTTACTCATCCCTCATCAGGCCCATAATTGAGTACAATGCCCCTTTTGGGATGTACCTTACCAGACACCTGCAGCAACTGGAAAGACCCCAAAAGTACCTCACCAAGAGGATCAAAGGGCTCAAACAGATGCCATACGCTGCCTGGTTAAAGAAACTCCAGCTCTACTCAGTGGCACACCACCTGCTCAGAGGCGATCTGTGCCTGACGTATAAAGCCATGTCCAACCCGGAATTAATGGACATGCTGCACCTCAGAAAATCCAAATCCCATCGAGCTACGCGCTCGAGAGACTTGAACCTCAGCACTGAAATAAATAGGATATGCTGGAGGAACAGATTCATAACCCAGAGGCTCCCTTCACTCTGGAATAAAATCCCAGTCCAGGTTAGGCAAAGTCTCTCATTGACTCTCTTCAAGAGGAATCTTGATGAGTGGATGGGAGATCGTAGGTTTACCCCGGGTATCACTGTTAGACAGAGGCACAGTATACTAACCTCGAAAAAGGGCATAGCAAAATTAATTTAAAATGGGTGGCGAAAGCCAAACACACTCTGGCTAGGCTTATAAATGCCCTAGGGCAGATAGCCTACTATGAACCTATGAGTGTTCTGAATGGCTACATTATCCACCATGCTGCCAGATTTAAGGTTCTGAGTTGGCTGTGCAGGATCTGATTGTTTTGTTGGGTCAGTAAGTGAGGAATTTAAGGCAATGTCCAGGCTGGACCTTGAGACAAGTTCTTTAGGATTGGGTACCAGTGCTGGCGTGGCCAGTATCATTTTTGGCTTCTCTTGTCTGACCTTTAGGAGTACCTTGGAGAGGAGAGGCAGTGGAGGAAAGGCATATACTGTTAGGTTTTACATGCTGAAGGATAAGGCATCCACTTTCCATGCTTCTTTGTAATAAGTCCTTGTGCAGTTGTAAGGGGAGGCAAACAGATCTATGTCTGGGCATCCCCATTTCTTGTTATCATGCTGAAGACTTGTGGATCCAGTTTCCACTCGTGGGGATCCATGAGGTTTCTGCTTAGTTCGTCTGCCAGAGTATTTATCTTTCCTGGCAGGAATTGTGCTTGCAGGTGAACTTGATAAGTCAATGCTGTGTCCCACAAAGTCATGGCTTGTCTGCCGGGGGGGTAGGAATGTGTGCCTTCCTGCTTATTTATGTACCACATGACAGTAGTATTGTCCGTCTTTATCAGTAGTTGTCCTGGATGAAGTAGATCCTTGAAAGCTGTCAGGGCATTTTGAACAGCTAGCATCTCTTTTTGATTGATATGAAGATGCATCTGGATTGTGGGCCATGTGCACTGAATTCATTTTTCTGCCATGTGGGCCCCCTAGGCATAATCTGATGCATCCGTTGTTAGTGTCTGCCTGGCTGTGGGTAAAGTGAATGGCTGTCCCTTGTTGTGGTGACAGGCCTGTGCCCACCATCGAAACTGCTGTTGCAGGCAGGGAATGAGGGTAATTAATGTTTCCAGGCTGTGGCAATGTTGAGTCCAAACACATTTTAGATACCATTGTAGTTTCCTCATATGCAGTCTGGCATATGGAATTAGCAGGATGCAAGATGCCATGAAGCCCAAAGCCTGCAGAATTTTTCTTGTAGATAACTGGGTCTTTGTTGCCAACATTTTGAAGTAAGAAGTCAGTTGCCTTTGTTTTTCCTGGCATGAGATAAGCCATCTGGGCAGTTGTATTTAAGCTTGCACCCAGGAATATTATCTCTTGAGAGGGTACTAGTTTTGATTTATTTTCGTTTACTGTGTACCCTAGGCAAATTAATAATCTTTTTACAAACGCCAGATGCTTTAGTAGAATGTCCTTGTTCTCTGCTTGAATAAGGCGGTCGTCCAAGTAAGGATATATTTGAATTCCTCTTTGTCTGTAAAATGCAATTACTGGTGCCAGGCATTTTGTGAAGACACTGGGTGCAGTAGATAAGCCAAAGGGCAGTGCAGAGAATTGGTAGTGCATTGAGCCAGCTATGAATCTGAGGTATCTTCTGTAAGATTGTCTGATTGGGACATGCAGGTATGCCTCTTTTAGGTCGAAAGTTACAAGCCAAGTGTTCTTACCCAGCATGGGCAGAAGCTGCTGCACAGTCAACATTTTGAATTTTGGAACTTCCAGAAATGTGTTTAGAATAGACAGGTCCAGTATTGGTCTCCAGGCTTTATCCTTTCTGGGTACCAAGAAAAGTCTCAAGTAAAATCCTTGTCCCTGCTCTTGCTGTGGTACTCGCTCAATGGCCCTAATGTCCATGAGGGATGAAACTTGCTTTTGTGCTTCTGCCCATTGATTGTATGGCAGGTCTGGCATACCTTTTGCCCTTGGTAGGGTGTGAAAGTGGAACCTGTAGCCCTGAGACACTATATTCAAGACCCATTTGTCCTGGGCGATCATGTGCCAATTTTGTGAAAAAAGTGATAGTTTTCCCCCTAAGGGGGCTGCCAAAAGATAAGTGCTTGGTGCTGGCAGAGGAAAGTCATTGGGACTGTTTCCTGTATAGCTGTGATTTGTCTTCTCTGCTTTTGGAGGTAGAAGCACCCCATTGTTCAGGCCTGTATGAGCCTTGGGGCTGGGATCTGCCTCTGGGGTGTCTGTATCTGCCTCTTTGTGGCCTGTCTAACACTGGAAAGGACCAATTCTTTGTGGGCCAGTTCCTGCTAAATCTGGGTGGCTGCACCTGTAAGAAGTCCTTAACTGTCTGCATAGATTTTGCTTTGTCCTCCATTTTCTTCAACACCTCCTCTGCTTTAACACCAAAGTATCATACTGTAATGGAGCATCTAATAATTTTGCTTTGACATGATCAGGCAGATTCTGTTCCTTTAACGAAGCATGCCCCCTAATGACAGAACCCGTAACAGCGGCCCTGCAAGAGGCCTCCAGAGAATCAATACCACATTGCAAAGTATGCCTTCCAACTTGTTCAGTTGCATGCAATAAATCCTGCATTTCCTTGTTTCCTGCACATTCAGAATTTGTTAATATTTTCTATTTAAGCAGTGACATTAAGTATTGCTGATATTTAAGCATATGAAATTGACAATTTAAAGCCCTCTCAGACAAGGTAGCAGAAGTGTAAACCTTTTCCCCCCATCTGTCCAGTGCCTTGAATCCCTATCAGAGGGGATAGGGTTTTTTGCAGTGGAAGCCTTGACCCCTTTGGGACCCTGAGAAATAGTTTCTGGGTCAGCAGCAGGGTTTTTATAAAGAAATTTATGTGAATCTGGAACCCTGTAGTATCTGTCTGGTTAACAGGTGCAGGGGGAAAGAGTCAGGAGACAGGCCAGACTCTGAAAATACTTCATCTACAATGTCTAAAACAGGGGGGATAGCAAGAGGACTGTGCTGAGGTAGTAAAGGAAAGTCTCTGAGCCTTTTCTTAGATTCTGAGTAGTCTTGGCTCTCCCATTGGAAGTGCTCCCTCATGGTATGCAGGGTTTCCCCAAAAGAATAATCCTCAAGAGGAGAGGCTGAAGGGATACATTCTTCAGCAGCAGAATCCTCATAGGAAGGAAGAGAGTATTCCTGTTCAGAAGAGTCATAAACTAGATCAGGCAGCACAAAATAGGGCTAGAAGTGCATTCAAACAGGGGCTGTGTGTAGAATTACATTTTTAATTCACTAGGAAGACTTATCTTACCAATGAAGCAAAAAATGCAGACGAAAATGCAGGCAATCCAAACTTTTCAGTTGTCCCTCAAACAAATGCAGTCGACAGGATACATGTACAATGAAAAGGAGTTCCACACACCACATGAGTTTTATTAGGTTGAGTGGGCTGGGTAAGGCAGGTTTGACATCACAATGTGGGAGGAACAATGGATCTTCTATACAGCATGCAAATCAGGCGGGGATTACATCACTTTGGGGGAGGAAACATCCCGATAGCTAGAGCAAGAGCAGATGGCAGATGTGACATCATAATTTCAGAGCCAGCTACAGGTTTTTCAAGTTGGTTTGCAAAGTGAAACAAAAACAGTATAGAAAGCTAGGAAGCAGAACAGGGAAAACAGTTGAGTGGGTTATTTTTTAAAGCTGCAAGGGTGATTTTTTTAAGCTTTATCAAAGAACAGGGACTGGAAGAGTCAGCAGGTTGGGGAATCTGCTTTAATATCCTGTTGTTTTCCTTTAACAGCGCTCTGGGATTATTTACAGGATTTTAAATATTTTTATATGTAATTCCAGACTCTGACCACATAGAGGCTAGCATATTGACGTTGTTTGGATAAATCAAGTTGCCATTCAGTATCCCAGAAATCATTGTTTGGCTCAAAAATGTTACATCATGCAGGCCTCCATTTGCCTAAAGCTCCTGTCGTTTCATAGATGTTGCATGTGTACAAAGTACTGAGTAAACAGAACAGTGTAAGTAACATTCCCTGCTGCTGAATGACTATTTAAAACAGAAGCAGTGCAAATGTCACAGAACACACTCAAAGTGCTGTTTACTGTTGCTTTTTTGTAAATTAGTTTAAATGGCACTAATTTATGAGACAATGAATTCCAGTCCATTTACTTCTCCCCTCCCCATAACACTTAGCTTCCCTAGCTGTCAAAGTCCTGAGGGTAATTTGACCTGGTAATTCCACTAATTGGCAGATCTCAGCAGGGTGCTTGAGTCATGTAATTTAATCTTTGCTCTAGCACAGGGGTGTCCAACCTTTTCAGTTGCAAGGGCCGCATTGAGTCAACAGAAATGGTCTGGGGGCAAACGGCAAGTGAGGACCAAAAAAAAAAAAAAAAAAAAAAAAAAGGTCTCACATTAACTGAAGAGCAAAAAAAAAAAAAGAGAGAGAGAGAGAGACACCTCAGGTTTATGCGGTCCAATGTGGCTGTATTGTAGGGGAATTTGAACAATAAATAAATTAATAAATGCAGAATAATGCCCTAAAATTCAATATCTCATTCTAATTATTTAAAAAACAGTTAAATGTAACATCTTAATTTATTTGTAAAACAAATTAACAGGTACAAACCTTTCAATTTGTATGAGATCATACCTGTGATTTTGCTGGTTTCCATGTCTTCCATCATGTCCTACAAAGGTGCTACCTAGCTACTGTTGATGTGCAAAAATGCTGTCTTCAATAGTATGGATACCCATTTATTTTTAGCAAAAGAGACTTCATGAAAAAGTAATACCGCTTCACCAGCTATCGCCACAAGAAAACTGACTTTTATTAATAAGATAAACAGACAGACTCATTGTACTAGCTGATATGCAAGAAAACTTCTGCAGTTGGTAAATGTTGAATATCCTTTTCTGCCATCACCAGAAAGGCAAAATTAGCAACCCTCCCCCTTTCTATCAAGCAAAGAAACCCAGCTGTTCCATATTTCTGAACTTGCATATTCTTTTCAGGCAAAACCAAAATCAATTACAAGAGAAAAAGGGGCTCTACTACCTAAATTGTGCACCCAGAAAGATAAAAAGATGAACTGATTAATTTAAAGACAGTTCTGATACCACTTTTAGAAGGAAGCAAGGTCATAAACTTTATCTGATTCTAAGGAAAAACTACAGAGTTTCCTACAAAGATATGAAGGTTGCACATCTTAGGAGAAGAGACACCCCCTCAATAAAAGTACCTTCAATAAAGTGAACTTCATAGCCACAGAACTAGCTAGCTAGAAAACAGGGGAAGATGCATATTTAAGATGATGCTTAACTAACCAGGATAGGGCCACAGTTCCTCCTACAAAGGAAGGAAAAGGAGAAACACCGAAGATGTACAACCCTGAACACAAGAGAGAGAAACCCAACTCCTACACTTCATGAAGTGAGCCATAATTACATGCAAGTTTCTGCCCTCATGGAAACTTCTGCTGCTTTATAACTGAGGAGCAATGGCCTTCCTGGGAGCTATGACTACCAGGACTTCAGATAAAAGTTTCACTGGGCACAAGTCAGCTTATTGAGGAGCTATGCAAGGTCAATGAGCCACAGTCAAAGGGAATTAAGACTGCACTTGAATTCTGATAGTATTAATGAATGGGCACTTAATAACCTGGGTTCTTCATCAGAAGTCTGATGTTTGGACAAATGTAAACACAGCTAAAACATGAAGTCTACCAATCTAGTTACACAGTACACAGCTTCAATATTTTTGTGAACAGGCTGAGGCAAAGAACTGAAGAGATGTATGCCTAGTGATTAAAAACAGCATGCAAGTTAGCCTGGTTAAAAAGGACACCACCTCTGTGAATGAAGCACCAAAATGGCTACTGGCCCAGTTGATACTAGGTCACACCAAATGAGGAGTCACTTATATCCCCCCCTACCAGTCTATTTCTTAGTAATTACTACTCATTCTAAATCTAAAACTTTTTTGTTCTACTGGAGGACTTTAATCTGCATTATCAAATAGCAAAAAAAAAATTCTGCTTGATGCCATCAGCAGCACAGTTTTATATGTATACATTTCTGCATGTTTGCTAACTAACTGAGGTGATCGCTGTCCAGTTATGACATAATGAACCATGAAGAAGCAAAAGACAATCTGGTTACATTACTGGAATACTCTGAAATTATAGAAAGTGCAAAATTGACCTGGAAACCACAGAATCAGATCCAGTTTTACAGGATATAAACACAGTTGCTGCACCAAATGAATTTCTACAAATATTCACCACCAGACAGATTTACAGAGAACTGAGGGAAAACTTACACAAATTAAACTAATAGAATGCAGGAAGAGAAACAGTCATAGGCATTCTTTGTATAAATTAGAATAGAGATGAATTTAAGAATGTTTAATAGTTAAAAACGTTTATCATCATTAGTATGAGCTACTTGCAAGATCATAACAAAAGTACTGCATGCACATTTACACATACATGTTAAGAAATAAAAATATGACAGGATATATACTGCTGCAGTCTGCTTACTGGGAGCAGGTTTGCATGAGGCCGAAAAAGGCTACAGGAGACAAATGATGTGCTTCTAGATTAGGGAGCAGACACAGTGTCAAAATACTTAACTTACCTTACTATGTTGTAGTGTAGTACACAATGAAATAATAAATCCTCTCTCCACGATCTCGCTTCAGCTTTTCTTAATCCAGTAATATAAACGGTGTTGCATACCAGCGGAAAGACGCTGGTATGAAAAAAACGTGAAAAAAAGAAAGTTGGTGCATGCGCAGAACAGCAAAAGTACGCGGACGTGGAAACATACGGAAAAAAAGTTAAATTAAAATTAAATTTAAGGGTCGCGGGCCGCATGGAAGAGCTCTGAGGGTTGGACACTCCTGCTCTAGCATTTCCTTTGTTAGAGGAGACATTTTTTTTGCTGCACTATAGCCATGGCCTTACTTGACTGCATTCACAATCAGTTTCTGTAGCAACTCCTGTAAGGTCTTGCACCAAGGAGCTAAAGAATAAAACATTTATACTATGAACCAGTTTAGATCTGTATTAATTTAAGTGTTAAGGTATCACGTCATTCAACTTGTTAAAATTGAGATTTACATGTGCAAAGTGTGTTGGTATGCAATGTTTGCCTACATATGTTTTTACTCCACTGGTTGGTTCGCAAAAAAACCTTTTGCAGTGTCTCTGGATTTGTCTTTGTACATACAAACCACATTGCTATATTTTCCTCTTCCTTTTTCTTGTGTCCAGAAGTCATTTATCACAAAGTAATTTTTTATTTTTTTTTTTAAATAAAGGACATCAGGGTTAATTTACCTTGAATCAGATAATGGATGCCACTGCAAAGAATCACTGTTGAAATATTTGTGCATGGACAAACTCCCTTACTAAATCTATTTGCCAGCCTCCAGTGCAATTGGTGCTATGGCTGTAATATACTAGAGTGTTTGCTCATGGCTTCCAAATATCCCCACCATTACATACCAGTTTTGCACTGTAGTAACCACCCGACATGCCCATACACCTTTAGCCATCAATATGCAGTTACTCCTGTTCATGCGAGTATGTGAATTCATTTTCAGACTTAAGGTGTGGAAGCCACTATGAATATGTTGCACTGCCACCTCTGATACCAGAGTAATGTTTTAATTTTTCTATTCCTGCAGTGCACACTAGCAGTATCTGGTGCAAATACAACAGAGGAGTATGCAAGCGATACACCACCTAAGCATCATTTGCTGTGCAGAATGCATAGGTATGCATACCATATTTCTGTGTTTCCAAGCATCGGTGTTACTACACTACTACTGAACAAAATTAACATATTGAAATGTAACATGACCTGTTACCAGATGTAATTAAGATTTTTTCCTGTATAAACAAATGTCCATGATTCTCTGGCTGTTTGGTTTGATTCAGTTTATTGTGAGGTTTGCTCTTTCTTAGCAAGTTGCAGTAAATATTTTGTTATCCGGTTGTTTACCTGGTTAGTTTGACTGGACACAATATGAACGTTTCCAGTGGCTTCCTGGGCTAAAAGCTCAAAATGTTGCCATCTCAATAGTCTGACCTTGTACTGCAGTCCCTTAAGTGCTGCCTTACATATCTTGCATAAGGCAGATCTGAATTATCTGTAGCAATGTCCAATTCCTCTATCAGTCAGTATCAAACTGTTTGAATAGATTAATCATGTGTTTGCACAAGAGTCTGACTTAAAGGACCACTACAGGCAAATGATAAAAAACATATATTTTTTATCTAGTCATGATTTTCTGCACCTCCCAAAGCTGCTTTAATCCAAAAAATATTAATTCTTATTTTTATTTGTTTTGTTCTTCTGTCTGCCCTCATGGGGGCAGACATCCCCATGAGACTATTTTCACATAATAGGCTAAATCTGTCCCAAAATGCAGTCTGACAGCTCTGATTGTGAGAACAATTTGCCCTACCTTTTGTTGTCAGATCCGGCTTCCATTCACTTTGAATGGAAAACCTGAAAAATATTCCCATGTTTAACAGTCAGTAGATTAAGTGTCATTGACTGTCCTGAACTGAGTTTTACAAATGTTGTTCATACTGATGCACTACACATTTTCTGAAAGAAGCTTGGGAAAGTGTCACCTAATTGCAGAGATAAAAAAGACTTTTTACAAAGAGCAATTTTGTTACTGTCAATTCCTGACCAAGTTACTCCTCCCATCTCCACTCCTTCTATGAGGCAGAGTCTCAGATTTCCAGCTAGGCTAGGTTTAGCTAATTAGCAACCCTGCATAACAATAGACTTCAAACAAATGTCAGCCTGGTGTGCCACTAAAACTGTTCCCTAATGACTATTTACTCCTTACTGTTGACTTACACATATCCAGGCTAAGTGGGAGAAAAAAAAAGCACTAATGTGAATTCAACTTTTTGTCTACTATATCAATTTTCTCAACTGGACATAGTGAAAAATCTGCTTTGGAGTGTGTGTAGTGTTTACTGGCTGTCCACATACTTATTTTTGCATGGTTAGTGTAATAGAACATAAAATTAACCATACTGCCAAACTTTACTTAACAACTGATTTTTTTTTCCTTAACAGTAGCCTTCCTAGGCTCTTATGTCAGCCACTAGTTTCTGTTACAATAGCTTCACCCATGTTTTTTTTATTTTTTTTGTTCCGGCATATCTCTTAATCTTTTAGCAACACAGTCAACTTGTTGAGAAAGCTTCAAAGTATAAAGTTTTTCTAAGTAGCAGTACTACTCTTTTGGTTTAAATCACACAGAGTGCATGAAGTGACATCCACTCCATGATAATTATTCCTACTTGCAATATTTTTCATTGTTTGTTCAAGACAATTCAACAATCAATTTTGATTCCACCATGTCAGAGCAAAGGTATAATGCCAAATTAGGTACACTTATGAGGTATGCTGATGTGACACAATACACTGTTCATATGGCCATACTAGGCTATTGGCCCTAGGGCCTATATAAACCTAGCCAAGAAGCTACCCTGACTTTCTCCACCCAAGAAAATTATTTTCCTGTGCCACTGTCGAGCAGAGACACAGAAGTTATCCGTGAATTTCCTATTTCCCATACAATCATGATTTTTCTTGAAGAGTGATAATGAGGACGTTTGTTTGATATAGATAGGTAGCTTGTTATACAGTATGGGAAGTCTCTAGGACAGGAATCTATCCCTCCAGCCTGTTCTGTTTATTGTGGTGACAAGGATTAGGGACCTAGAGTGTGTAGCTCAGAGGGATTGGGATTTATTTCAGTGGAGCATGTCCAACAGCTCTGGGTTTGACATAGCTTTGTATGTAAGGCAGAGCTCGCCTCGGAGTAGGCGATATGTGGCGGAGAAAAGCTGGAGATTTTTGAGATGGTCTGCATAGTGCATATATTTTAGGCCAGTAATCCTCTTTGTGAGGTATTTCTGCTCTCTTTCCAGTTGTTGTAGATGTCTTGTGAGGTACCTATCAAAGGGGGCATTGTAATGTATATTGGGACTAATAAGTGAAGAGTATAGGGGAACAATGACGTCTTTTTATTTGATGAGAATTTTTTTTGTGAGGAGGTATGCCACATAGAAGGGTTTCCTGACTACCGTGGGTATGTGATTATCAAAGGAGAGACTACTGTCCACCTGTGTCCCAAGGTCTCTTATCACACTTTCCGTGTTTAATTTACTACCGCCTATGTGGTGGTTCATGGGTACAGAGCTTTTACCAAAGGAGATGAGATTGCACTTTTTGTCATTGAGATTGAGGCCATGACTTTGACACCAGGCATCTGTCTCAATGAGGGCCTTCTGTAGGATGTCCACATTGTTATGAGTTTCGCTTATTGCTTCTAGTTTACAGTCATCTGCAAACACCGTTAGCCAAAGACCTTCTATGTGTTAGCTTGTACTTCAGAGAAGTAGATACCAAACAGGAGAGGACCCAGGACTGAACCCAGTGGTACTACACTTGTCACTGGTGTGAAGTCAGATTTGAAGTTTGCTACTTTCACAGTGTGGGTTGTGTCAGTGAGCCAGTTGGCAACCCATCTTATGACAGATATTTATACCTAGTTTAGTCATTGTATCTATAATTCTAGAGTGGGGAATGGTGTTGCAGGCCTTGGCAAGATCTACATAGGCTGTGTCAACCACATTACCCTCATCTACAGCTTTGGTGACTGCTTCAAAGAAGTCTCTCAGTTTTAGGAGACATGGCCCAAACTGGACAGGGTCGTGAGTTTGGAGATTACCAATGTCTGTGTTTACAAGTTCCATGCTGATTCGTTCCATGGCCTTGAAGACCAGGCTCATCAGGCTAATGGGGCAGTAGTTCCCATGGTCCGTTGTGGTTCCACCCTTACTGGAGTGGGATAATTGCTGCCATCCACCATTCAGTGGGCACAAAGCCTGAGGTGAGGGTATGATTGAACATGTGACTTGGGTGTGGTGCCAGTTCCCTCTGTATTTCGTGTAGAATGCAGCCTGGGATGTTGTCAGGTCCCATGGATGCTGTGTTCTTGTCTTTGGAGAGTGTGCTTTTTAACTGTGCAGCCATGATGACAGGACCATTGCATTCTTCCAGTACAGAGATAGGCCCTTCAGAGGGTGAGAAGGGGGTTAATGTTAGCACTGATCCTATCTGCCAGGATGTTGGCAATATCAGTTGGATCTGTATATTTAGTGTCATTGTGCTGTAACTTATATGTATAGTACACACAAGGGACCTTAAGTGTTTGGCCCTAAGCATTGACCATCCTTAGGAGCTGTCCGAATCTCCCACTAAACAAGAATAGATCACTATAAAGACTTGTAATCTTGTCTCACATCCTCACTCACAAGCAGCCCTCAGCGGTAAACTGCAACATTCTGTCAATTGATCTGTAATAATTGCATTACTAACATAAAGCGATTATTAGTCTATCTTCCTAACAATGACATAACTGAGACAGTAAGCCATGTTACTATCCTTACTACTGACATCCATCCATATTTTGTTTTATGGAATAGAGTTAAATTTTGTGTTATACAACAAAAAAAAAAACACAGACACTACCTATCACCCTGCTTTACCTTGCAAACTGGAATGCGTATCAAAACAGTCATTGCTTGTCAGACGTGCAGTATATACAGACTGTCCACCTGGTCTTCCTTGCAAACTTGAAAACATATCCAAACAGTCATTGCCTATCAGACACTGTGCAATGTACACACAATGTACACAGATCTGATGTCTATGGGACACTGCATGTTATCACAATCCTGTGATTGAATTTTAAGTGTTCAAAATGCATACAGTTGAAAAGACCCATGAAAGGTAGTTGAAATAAAATAATATTCAGTGGCTGTCACTCATAACTGGATTACCTAGACTTTACTAGCACTGTGCGCTTAATCTACAGCAACATTTCAAGGTCATCAGTCCATTTTACATGTCAAATAACTGCTGACTATCTCAGTTTTCATGGGTTACCCTAATTGCATTGATCTGCTTTGTCTATTACCGCGGCATGTGTGACACTGTATATACACCGTTCTCTGTTACACTTCATCACTTACCAAAACATTTACTTATTCTCATCCTGTTTTGTACATCCTGTGCAAAACTCGAGATTGGTTGTGGAACTTGATGATCCTCAGCTCGTGTGTTCCTTAAGGGCCCATCAGTAACAGTGATGTTGACAGACTAACTATCCAGCACCTCTATGTTACATAGTCATCAACAACACTGTAATCACACCCGTAAACCGAGACCATAAATGAAACTGCTACCTCAGTGTCAACGACCTCTTTATTGGCAAAACTATCTAGCAGATCATTACTGTCTTCATCACCTACACCGTAACTGTAAATTCCACTGTCAACTCTAGTCTTATGCACACATCATAATTTTCAGACTGCTCACAATTCCTATTGTCATTTGTAAGCAATGCTAACATGCACTAGCAACTCACATTTGTTATTTTTCTGTGATGTCATCCTTCTGGCTTGGAGTAGACATTAACAAATCCGGCTGTATGTCCTAATTTAGCTTTGTAGTCTTCAGAGTTGTCATCTACAAATGTACTTGTAAAAATTCTTCATTTGATTGTAGGAAAGAGCAATTTTTGTTGTTTGCAATGGTCACTGGCTCGAACACCATGACACATCACTGCAGATCAAACATGTAGGCCTGGTGCAGCATTACTCTCAATCACACTTCTAGTATGCTGACTACATGCAACAGTAATCAAGGATTCTGTGACTTACCAAATCGTGTTATATGCCTGGCAATTACTTCGGCTTTATCTGGTCTCTCACACTTGGCTATAGTTTTGGCTACAGGTGTTACCTGAAAGCTCGGCACAGAAGTTTTCCGTTCTTCATCAACAGGACATCCACAATCATATCAAAGATATAGTCATATTTTCTCTCTTCAAAAATTGGCTTTGCAACCCATTGCTGTTTTGCCTTAGGATACACGATGCGGTAACGCAGATCTCCCTTTTTTGCGCAGTTAATCTTTGGGTAATGCACAACTGCTTGCTGACGATTCACATTGGTGTTATGATCAAAAATGGCGAGCATTGTGCGTACTTTCATTCCACTGTTTGAAAAATGCTCAAATTTGGGGCAATACTTGCACAGCAGAGCATGAAACACTTCCAAACTGCCTATGTGGCAGAACTGTGTTAAGTGTTTCTGATCGTTCACCAGTGTTGTGTTGCTCATAATCTTCACTAGTGCAGTGTGCGGAGCATCACCTACTTCCAACCACTATTTTGTTTCCTGGTCTGGCAATGGAATCTCATGCTCACAGGCACAGAATTTCTCTCCCCAATCCCAGGTGTGCCTGTCTGTTATGTGATGGATGAGAAACTTCCACTTTTCAAGCAGTAGCGGTGCATCTCCATCACATGTTTCAGAACACCACCACAAGTGGTTTGAAATACTTTGGCACCACGGCATTAACTGCTCCATTTCCTTTTTTTTGGCAACTGATACAATCTTTTTGGTAATACTTTTTGACACATGTCACAGGTCAAATTGTTGGTCAATTTCCGGAAACTCTGTCCTCATTGCACTTCCAATCCCTCGATGTCTGTCTGTTGCTACTACACTTATGTCCACATTGAGTCTACGCAAGTTCTGCATACATTTTAGGAATGCCTTTTTTTCCAAAGCTACTGAAGACGTTCCGTCACCAAGTTGCTCTATGGAAAAATCCAGGAGATATCCAGAGTCCATATCCATCAAACTGTAACAGCAGTACTTTGCTGAATAGCCCGGACTGTCACATCGGCCATCACCTGATAATCTCACTCTTTTACCTTGAATGTCTTGTAGCAGATCTTGCTGATGCGTACTCCACTGTTTTTGAACTACTGGAAATAAATACTCACGCTGTAGGTCATAAAATGTTGTCTGGCTAATGAATTCCAGACCCACATATGCACAAAACCTTGCTATATGTGCATATGTACTTCCACTAAATAGTACAGCAGCTGCATTCAAAAGATTTCCCACAGGCATTCTACCCAACACTGGTTGGCTTTTCCAACTTACAATTTCATGTCCATTCAGACACATTACTTTGGTGGCAAACATGGATCCAACAAGTCTTTTCTCATAGTCATCACATGCTGGTGCTTTACAGTCAGGACATATCATTCTTCTCAGCAGTTCATCCAGGCAGTCTTCAAATACAATAAATTTCCATTGCAACACCATCTGCTGCTCCACATTTTCATACTCCAGAGTCTCATCAAGTTCAGATATGGACATGGTGGTCGATGGCTCACACCAGTCAGGGTCTTCTTCATGGCAGTCATTTATATCTTCATACATTTTCTGGGCATCACTTGTCAGACTGCAGTTGATGGTTTCTTTACTTCTCACTGGGGTACTACAACACACCATGGCAGAAGGCATCTCTAATTCCAAACAATCATCATTCAATAGGTCCATATCTGTCGTTTGTTCATCATCATTTAACATATCCACCTGGACTCCTTGTTCCATCGCACAGATGTCAGTACTACTGCTCGTTTCAACGTGTGGCTTACCCCACTTTACATAAGTGTGATCCTTAAGAAGTTGTGCTGGTGATACACCCATTTCTGGCAACTGTGTGCTATCATCCATCCATGTTGAGGCCATACATTCAGCATCATGTACAGAAGGTTTTACAGTTGCAGTCTGTGTTGCTACACTTAACATAGTATGTGACACCTTAGTTTGACTACCCGTGCTCCGTGATCTCCTGTGGCCTCTCTTTCGTTCATTTGATACTGTGCTGTGAGATGCTTTAATTTCTGTAATTTTTGTAACATCGTTTTTCCCATTTATATTATCAGTGGGAAATAATCCATTCATTCCAAGTGTGTAGTCATGTTGTGCTGCATTATCTCTTCCTGCCTCTCCATCGGCATACTCCATGCTGGAGATCACTACCTCTTCCGAAAATACAGCAGCCTGTTCCTAGAAAAGAATAAACAAACAATGTAAATTAAATATCACCTATATGAACAGCTAATTAAACTGTCACAGACAGCTATGCTGTGATGCTTCAAACACACAAATTCTTACACTGATGTCCACTACGATAACTTCCTCATTTTCAATCAGTGGGTCTTCCAGCAGCATGCATGTCTGTTCTTCCTGACTCTGTATTAACACACAAAAGAGTATAAAGGTGATGTCTTTGTTATGAAACAATGCACGAATGGCAAAGAATGCATCTTCCTCTTTGTGGAGAGTCACATCCCCTCAAATTATCACATTAATGACAAAGTCCTAAGCACTCAGCTGTGATGATTGATATCAACTTGACTTTTTATCACTATCTAGCTTAAGTGGTATGGAAAGCATTCTACATGCCCCACCTCATAAGGGTATGTCTTCCAGTAGCAAAAATGGACATAACATCCCTGTATTCTTCCATTACAATGCCCATTACTGACCACAACACACCTCTCTGCATTTTATGCAGCTGTAAAGAACACACATCTTCCTCACAATGAGAAGCCAGGTCCACAAACATCCTACCATACACAGATAGGCTAAAAGCCCTATCCCACTACTCAGTTTCATGCAGACTCCTCAGAGGTGACCTCTGTCTGGCATACAAGGTAATCATGGACCCCACCTGGATGCGACTGCTGCATATCCGCAAATCAAGCTCCACTCGAGTAACCCCCATGCATGATCTCACCCTGGTCTGTGATATGAACAGGGCTTGTTGAAAGGATAGATTTTTCTCCAAGAAAGTCAATCTTCTATGGAATCGACTCCCTCTCCACATCAAGTAGAGTACCTCTTTGTCCATCTTTGTATGCAACCTGGATAACTGGATGGGAAACAGAAAATATACCAGTGGTATTCCAACCATGTCCATGCTGGACAGGTTACTTAGGTGCTGATTTGTCTAAACATGTGCTAAAGTCTTGGCTATGTTGTTAAGGGGCACCGGGATAATAGCCTACTAACCTCCTATGGTCCAATGGCTGCTAAGTACATATTGCCAACTTTAACTTGCGTGTGTCAGCCTAGCTTCACTGAAGACATCTATAACCAAACTTGTACTGTACATTTGAAAACAAACCTTAAATACCGATTTATTAATGCATACCTAATACCCCATTTAGATTCACAGAAGTTAAACAGCAGTGAATCATGGTATTTAACTGTCCACCCACGTCTACACTGTCATCTACCTTGCACTTTATTATATCCCTGATAATGTATAATGGAAAAAATGTGCATTAACAATTAAAATTTATACATTTGTTTACACCAGAGTGAGTACCAAATACTCAATGCTGACAATGAACAATGTTCTATCCATACTGTTTTACACTATTATGGTGTATAACTACAACACCATAAGAACATCACATCAAATTGCTATCAATACTTAAAAAGAACCATTACATTTCTTGTATACGTCTCTATCTCTGACAGCCCATACCATCAACAGTCACATATTGATATGGTTCTTAGTGGTATGGTATGGCTTAATTTAACAAGTCAATAGACATATAACCACTCACTGATTGGGAACCTACATCGTATGCACACATACATAACCACATTTTCAAAATGAACAACAGGCTTAACATCAAATTACTTACATCACAGTTGTAGCGATGGTCAGTGGTTTGGATTTCATCAGTGTCCATTGGCTGTGTTACCTGTTCTGCTGATTCATGTGGTGACCTCAGCACCTCCTCCAGCATCTGTTAATGAAGAATAGTACATTATTAGACATGCATAGAACCCCATTTTTAACAGTTCAACTTAAGCAACTAAAATAATGCATTAACTGTTTTATGATTCAGCCACGTGACTTGTCCATTGCAGCAATGACAGCCGTTGGAATCATGAAAAAAAGTGCACCAAGACAATAAGCATAATTTAGCCATAAGGGCATGGTTATTGAGCGGCCACACATGAAATTATACCTTTACTATTACATTACGTACTACATACTTAACGAGAGAATCTAGTGCACAATTTTGTACACTATATGATGAACTCCACTGCATGCAGTCCCACGTACTCTATTTCATAATAAAATTTTTTACTTCTAGATTACCTTATGTCGATCCTGCTGCTCAATCCGTCGACATGATGACACTCGTGTCTTCACCTTTGAAAAACTAAAAATACTCGGTACTGCATTTTTCTTCAAGTGACAAAGAATTCTGCCTTTTCTAATATCAGTGGGCAGCAACTGTTTCATGAAGCTGAGTTCATACATGCTCTCCTCAAAGTGGAGGGAGCAAAGATAATAACGTGGCTTCTTACAGTTTACTGCTTCAGCCACAAACTTGGGTATGCTACCTACATTTGTTCCACACTGTGTTGCCCACACAGTACATTGTTCCACATTGCGTGGAAAGCTATGTATAGAAACATTGTTTGGCAAACGGCCAGTGTGTGTTCCACAACCATACGCCATGCAGTGGGGCATCCTTCAATGAAGACTGATGTAGATAACTGTGAATAAAAGGACAAGATGGTAAGTGTCAACCGGCCACATTACTAGCTGCTCTGCCATACAATTACTCCATTAAAAATGCCAATACATTCAGTGTTCCATGGACAAATGTGCCTCAAAGTGGCTAACAAATGATATGCATCAACAGTCATCGACAACTACCACCTGTTATAACACCTGCAAATAAGTTACGAATGACATCCATGAACAGCACCAAATATTACATCATGCACTACAGCATAAGGAGTGCAACGCTCATTGATGTACATACTACATCATATGGATGTAATACATTTATGATATGTAGTGAAATCTGTGTATAAAATTAATGCCAATAAATAGCTTGCATCGATGAACATACATCTATCAGGGATGTTGTCCATGTACCTTAAGCTGTGTCATTTGGAATGACCACATGTAAGCCTTCAAGACCTGTAAAACATTATTTACGTATACCAGCCATGCTGTGAAACTGATAAACCAATCTAACAAATGCATGTTGCATCATCTTCACGTATCAAAAAATTTATGCATTTCTTTACATATCTGACTAGATCCCAATGTTATGTTCAGGTCTTCTCCTTTCATGCTGTGGCTGGAATAGGTGCATTGACATCACTGCACACACCGTGTTCTGCACTATTTAATAAACATATTTATCCCCAATAAACTGTCTCTGGACTCTGTGAGGACAATGCTTAGTCTCCATCTCCATGGTTAAACACAAATGAGCTCCACTGGACCATCAGTTGACAGGCATGTACCCTTTGATGAGGGGGTTGTAATGCCTTAGACTGCATTTCAAGTAATCCTTCAAGTAATCATTTTTCTATGAACAAAGTATTAATGTCAACAGGGTTGAAGCAGTGAATGGGAGAGCATAATGGTCAGGACATGCCACCATGCACCAAGTGGAAATGGAATTGGCTTTCAGACTGTACTTGGTTGTGTCCAATGCAAACCGAACACAAAGTGTATGAGTGTAATGCACAACAATCTGCATATGTAGACCCTTTATGGAGGCTGAAACTCTTTTGCACCAGTGTGGAAAATGCTGTAGTAGAAACCTAGCCATAACAAGACCTAGCCATAACGAATGAACACCAGGCTGAGGCTGTGCAGTTTGCCAACAGCTATGTATTTAAACCAAATACTCATGTACTTCATAATACAGAAACCATCAACCACTTATAGTAAATCTTCACTGGATAGCAGTTCATTAGCAATCTTTCAATAGGTCTATTCAATTAAATTTCTTATACATTCATCAAGAGTGCATAGCCAAGCCCTTCAGAATGCCACTACTGGTTACTCGATTAGTTATTTCTAAGTAGTGCCAACATAAACAGCAGTCATGCTCATGCATGCATTACTGCAAGCAAACAAAATATAATCTGTAACTTGTACTTCACACACCTTTCCATGGAAGTCTTATATAAACTGACAAGGATAAAGGTTTACATCCAATTTATTAACACTATTTAAGTATATATGTGACATACTAAAAAACAAATTTTCTATGTAAAATGTAAATTTTCATTCGCAATTCTGTCATTTACATATGTAAGTTTTTTATACATCGACCATTAGGATACACAACATAGTGTTATAGTTACTTCAGTTGGTTAATACATCAATAGAATTCCACCATCTACTACATAAATTGCACACTACACAATCCACACAATCCATAATTATTATTTTTTCCAGCTTCTGACTGCTTCAACAACTTGACAGTAATCTTCAAGTGCTACTCTGGAAACTCCCAAAAACCTTCAAAAGCCTGAAAGCCAACATAATCATTTTCCTCCGAAGGAAATCTTTGCCGTATACTGTTCACAGCACATGAGGGGATGACCACTCGATGACCATAACCAAGTTTTTTATTATCGTACATCCATAGCACATAGGCTCGGTAGGCAACGAATCTGTATACTCTGCATAACAGGAAAAGGTGACAGTCACTATAATGTCTAGAATGTTAATGCATATAAAATGCTATAAATTGTAGTGCTACACATCCTTCGCTCTAGTAATGCTAACATACATAATTTTATCCAAGCGAAAATTCAAATGCAAGCCAATGCAGATAAATCAGTGTGGTACTAATATAATGCACACAACATTACGGTTCATACTAGGCTATCTGCCATGAGGCAATTATATGCCTAGCCCGATTCTGTATGGCTTACGCCACCCCTTGATTTGAGTATACTGTGCCCTTGTTAAGGTTTAGTTTACTGTGCCTCTGTCTAATAGTGACACGGGAGTAATCCCTGGGACAAACCTACAATCCCCCATCCACCTTTCGAGATTCTTCTTGAAGAGATTCAGTGAGGTGCTCAGCCTCACATGAAGTGGAATTCTATTCCAGAGGGAGGGGAGCCTCTGGGTTATGAACCTGTCCCTCCAGCAAGTTCTATTTATTTCTGTGATGAGGTTCAAGTCCCTTGAGCATGTGGCTATAAGGGATTTAGATTTACTGAGGTGGAGCATGTCCATTAATTCTGGATATGACATAGCTTTGTATGCCAGGCAGTAAACTAACCTCTGTTTCTGTACAGGGCAGCTCAATAATTACCTCTGCAATGCGGTTTTTCAGTTATCAAATCTGACATCCCTAGAAAACATCACAGCATGAAAACTCTGCTGTCTGACAGCCACAACCTTGTAAAAGTTCAACAGTTTGAAGGTCTGTGTCAGTTCAGTGCAATAACATCATCCATACATGAACAACAGGTACTACAGGCCGTTCACATTCTATAGCAATAATAAGCATATCATGATACAGTTCCTTTTTAGTGAAATCAACCATATCAACTGTAACCCCTGAATTCAATAACACACAATTTAGTTAAGAGAATAATTATGACATGCAGACTGATAGACTATGACTGTTTTTACCTGTTAGTCCACTGTGTACGTTGAAAATGACCTTTGAAGTAGTGCATGGCTCGCATAAGGATGTGTAGCATATGTGGCGTTAGGCAAGTACTTTCAAATAGTGGATGTGCAGTAATGCAATGTGGTGGTGGCTGAATTTCAATGATTTTGGCTTTGGCACGGGGTCGATGATGCACAGCAGTAACATTCACGTGCAGTACTCATTGGTATGCAGAGCTGGCATGTGCACCATTTCATGTCTTCATCTGCTGTCACACAAGCATCATCCTCCTCACTGCTACTGCTGCATCTGCATGCTCGTTTAGGTGGATGCTGGCCATCGGTATATACTGGCTCGAAGCTGTATGGCACAATGGTACGCAACTTCTGCTGGGAGGCCATCCTTTCTCAAAGTCCACGTATGGCAACTGAAACAATGCAACACTATTGCAATGTTACCACTATAAACATTAGAAAGCCGTCATGCACTTGAACAGTATTAGGTCCTGTTTTAACTCAAGAAAACTTACAGGTGTTATGACACTGTTGAGACCATGCATTCACCTTAAGATGAAGCATGCAATCCTATGCCAACCCAAGGAACTAATTTTTTATTAATCATACACCCCATATGCAAGTCCATAGCTTCTGCTGCAGTTATACTGTAACCATTATAAACCCTCACACACAAATACTGTCTGCAACATCTAGTTGTCTAATGATGTACTCTGTTCATCTACAATTATGTTTGTAAATAATTGCCATGTTAATCAAAAGGTTAGTCGCTATGTAAATCCAATGTAACTACTGTCTGTATGCTTTAACTGTGGAGTTTTTCTCCCTGGACCTCCACTGAAAATGGACCTACATCCAGCTGCACACTCCCGGTCCACAAACGTATATTAAAAAATTAATAAATAAATAAATAAAATTGTGCTGCCCAAACAATCCACAGAATTAGAGGCATGAGGAATATTCGATGGATTATCTGGATAATTACTTGTCACTCCAAGGACACTAATACACAAACATAGGTTCATAGGTTCATAGGTTCATAGGTTCATACTAGGCTATCTGCCCAAGGGCATTTATAAGCCTAGCCCATAGTTATGTGGCTTTCGCCACCCCTTTAGTTTGAATAAAAACTATGCCTATCATTTTTCTGTGCCTCTGTCAAGCAGTGACACTGAAGTAATCCCTGGGGTTTATCTGCGATCTCCCATCCATTGGTCAAGATTCCTCTTGAACAAGGCCAGCGAGGTGCTCTGCCTCACATGTACCGATTTTGTTCCACAGCATAGGAGTCTCTGGGTGATGAATCTGTCCCTCCAGCACGTTCTATTTATAACCGTGTCAAGGTTTAAGTCTCCCCTTGTGGTTCTGAGGATCTAGATTTTGTGAGGTGAAGCATATTCATCAAATCTGGGTTTGACATGGCCTTATATGTCAGGCACAGGTCACCTCTGAGCAAGCGGTATGAGACTGAATAAAGCTGGAGTTCTTTCAGTCGGGCAGCATAAGACATATTTTTGAGACCCTTTATCCTTTTGGTGAGGAACTTTTGGGGCCTTTCAAGCTGCATCAGGTGTCTGGTCAGATACATTCCGAACGGGGCATTGTACTCAATCATTGGTAGGAAAAACCTGGAAACAACTTCCTAATGAACATTGCATGAAGATTACCTTCTGTCAGACATTGACCATACCAGTGGGAACAAACTGTGCTGGAGTTAAAAAAAATGACACTGATACTAGGCGTACAAGTCCAGGAAGTGCAGAATAAGTAACACAGGACATTATTGATGCATTTGCAAAGTCAGAGAGAGCCAGACAGACAGCTATCTGCATGTGTATATAGATATATATACAGAAATATATGTACGTGTAGCAATACACCTTCCAAAAGAGGACAATTAATGCAGCAGCACAACTAATTTGTGGTCGGCCACCCTACCCTATTTGGAATAGATGACTAAGATGCCATAACAAATGTTAATGGTCTTTTGTTGCCCAAGTGACAGACAACTGCAAACCTGGAGACTCAGTATTCTGGAACACAGTAGGAAAAACCTGGAAACAACTTCCTAATGAACTCTTGTCTTTCTTCTACATTGCTTGTAAAAAAAAAATCTCAAGGAATACCTCAACACACACTGGCTATGCCCTTGCTCTAACCCTGACTAACATCGCATTTGCTATCTCCCACTCTCTGCTTACTCTAGAGTGACAGTCTAGAATTAGTCACCGTCTACTTAGCTGTAAGTAAGCATAAGTATGTATGCCTCTACCCAGGCCTCTGATGTAAATTAAATAATATTGTTTTTTTTTTTATTTATTATTTTTTTTCTTTTTCATAATCTAGGTTATCTTTATTTTTTTCTCTTGCCGATTCTGTGCACTCTTATGTCTGTCACTTCCTGCTACTGTATATAGTGTGTGTGTGTGTGTGTGTGTGTGTGTGTGTGTGTGTGTGTGTGTGTGTGTGTGTGTGTGTGTGTGTGTGTGTGTGTGTGTGTGTGTGTGTGTGTGAGTGTGTGTGTGTGTGTGTGTGTGTGTGTGTGTGTGTGTGTGTGTGTGTGAGTGTGTGTGTAAATACATACAGATGAAACACTAAGCATTAGTATACAAACAGAACAGTTGTAAAAAAATAATGAAATAAGGATGACTGCTGTAAATCTCATAAGGCCACATTGAGCATGCTGTCTAGGACTCTTGTATTCTGCAAGTCACTACAAATTAGTATACAGACAAAGCTGCAGGGAGTGACCACATGCATATGGAAATACAGTGGCATACTACAATGGAGAGTGTCCCGTGGAGATGAAAAAGCTACTGATAGCAGTTGAGCTATCCGCATTTACATTAAAATGCAAAACAACAACAAAGCACTAAGTGGAAGGCAAGATAGTTTAGCTAAATGTAAATAAAGGATAGCACAACACAACTACTTCACTACTACAGTGTGTACCACATAAAAGACATGTTTAACAGAATGAATAACAATGACCATGATTGCTTTTGATCAGAAGGGAGATACATGCAAGGAAATGTGACTTATGTATCACACAATATATACTTCCTTTTGAAACAGACAAAGGAAGGTTCATAGGTTCATAGGTTCATACTAGGCTATCTGCCCAAGGGCATTTATAAGCCTAGCCCATAGTTATTTGGCTTTCACCACCCCTTTAGTTTGAATAAAACTATGCCTATTATTTTGCTGTGCCTCTGTCAAGCAGTGACACTGAAGTAATCCCTGGGGTATATCTGCGATCCCCCATCCATTGGTCAAGATTCCTCTTGAACAAGGCCAGCGAGGTGCTGTGTCTCTCACATGTACCGGGATTTTGTTCCACAGAATTGGGAGTCTCTGGGTGATGAATCTGTCCCTCCAGCACGTTCTATTAATAACCGTGTCAAGGTTTAAGTCTCCCGCCCTTGTGGTTCTGAGGGATCTAGATTTTTTGAGGTGAAGCATATTCATCAAATCAGGGTTTGACATGGCCTTATATGTCAGGCACAGGTCACCTCTGAGCAAGTGGTATGAGACTGAATAGAGCTGGAGTTCTTTCAGTCGGGCAGCATAAGACATATTTTTGAGACCCTTTATCCTTTTGGTGAGGAACTTTTGGGGCCTTTCCAGCTGCTGCAGGTGTCGGGTCAGATACATTCCGAATGGGGCATTGTACTCAATCATAGGTCTAATGAGTGATGAGTACAGAGGGACAATGACCTCCCTTGATCTAGATGTGAATCCCTTCATGATCAGGTGGGCAATGTAGAAGGTTTTCCTAACCACTTTAGCAACATGAGTGTCAAACAAAAGGCTACTGTCAACCTGGGTCCCCAGATCCCTGATGACTTCTTCTGTGCTCAGTGGATTGCCACCTATATGGTAGCTAGGGGTAACCTTGTTTTTCCCGAAGGGTATGACTATGCATTTCTTGGCATTTAACTTTAGGCCATGGCTCTGGCACCAGTTATCCGTTTCTGTGAGGCCCTTCTGAAGGATATCTGTGTCAGATGTGTTTTCGACTATGGCGCCCAGTTTGCAGTCATCTGCAAACTTTGTCAGCCATAACCCTCCTGTGTTTGCTTGTACTTCAGAAAAGTAGATGCCGAACAAAAGTGGACCCAGGACTGAGCCCTGTGGGACACCACTTGTGACAGGCTTTGAGTCTGACATGGCTCCAGCAACTCTGACCCTGTGGGTTCTGTCACTTAGCCAGTTTGCAACCCATCTTGTGATGTATGGGTTTACATTCAAGCTGATGAGTTTTTCGATGATACCTGAGTGGGGTATTGTGTCGAAGGCCTTTGCCAGGTCAAGGTAGGCTGTATGGACTGCCTTTCCCTCATCAATGGCCTTGGTGACTGTCTCGAAAAAGTCAACAAAGTTTAAAAGGCATGATCTGCCTTTGACAAAGCCAAACTGGGTTGGATCCAAAGTCTGCAAGTTCCCTATGTCTTTATTTATGAGTTCCATTATGATCCTCTCCATGGCTTTGCAGATAAGGCTTGTCAAGCTAATGGGATGGTAATTTCCAGGGTCGGTGGAGGCACCGCCCTTGTGAAGTGGGACCACAGTCGCCGTGCGCCACTCCTTGGGTACGTATCCTGAGGTGAGGCTAAGATTAAACAGCTGTCCTAACTGTGGGTTTAATTCCTCATTGAGTTCGTGGAGCACACAGCCGGGGACACCATCCGGTCCCATGGATGCTGTGTTTTTTGCTTTGGAGAGCAGTTCTCACCTGGGCGTTGGAGATGTTTGGGGGGGCTACAATCCTCTGGTATAGATATCTCTCCTTTTGGGGGGGAGAAGTTTGCACTGAACCTGTCAGCCAGTATGTTGGCAATGTGTGTAGGTTCAGTAATCTTCACATCATTTTGAACTAATTCTGAGCATATCTGGGAGTTTCCTCCTAGGTTTCTAACATAGCTAAAGAAGGCCTTATGATTGTCTTTTGAGTCCTTGGCGATTCTTCTCTCAAAATTTGCCTTGGATGATTTTATGAGAGCTCTTAGTTTTTTACTTATAATGATCAAAAGTGTCTTACCTTTCAAGGATTTTGCTCTATCTTGTAGTAGCTTCCTCCTTTTGTTGTAGAGCTTGTTTATGGCTGGGGTCCACCAGACTGGACGCTTGCCTTTGGTACAAAGAGTCTTAGTTTTGTTTGGGATTGCCTGATCCATGCAGTCCTGTAGGTGCTGGTAGAAGGCATTTGTAAGTGATTCAGCGGTTTGAGTAATGTTTACCACTGGCTCAGGGGCCTTAAAGGAGACCACACTAGTTTTTAGAAGTGTGAAGTCGGCTTTTGAGAAGTTTTTCACTGTGGTCTTTTTATTTCAGGTGGGGCGCGGGATGAGGACCTCCAGCGAGATTAGTTTATGATCTGATCTCACCAGTGAGGGTATACTACGGTGTTGAACATTGTGATCCCATGTTCGTGATGATGAGATCAAGTATGTTTTCTCCTCTTGTGGGGATGGTGACTAGTTGTTCCATGGCATTTGAGTTTATGAACTCCGGGAACCTTTGGGCTAGAGTGTTTGGGCTTGAGTAGTGTTCCCAGTCTATATTAGGGTAGTTGAACTCACCTAGTATGATGGTGTTTGGAGATACATTTATCCTCTCCATTGTTTTCAGGAAGGCCATGTGAGGTTCCTAAGTTTGAGAGGGTGGCCTGTAACATGCTACAAATTGCAGAGCAGTCTTGCCTATGGTTAATTGCACCTGGATGGTCTCCGATGCATCGTGCGTTGCCACCAACCTTGAGGTGTGGGTGTCCTTTATGAATATGGACACCCCCCTCCTTTCTTGGTGTTGTCCGGATTTTGGGGCTGGAACGCATGATATGAGGTGAAACCTGCTAGTGCTGGGGTGCTCTCAGGAGCCTTGAACCAGGTTTCTTTCACAGCACAGACATCGATGTTCTCCATACTGAGAAGGGCCTCGAGTGCGTGCATCTTGAGATTGAGACTTCTGGCATTGAGCAGCATTACCCTTAGTTTTTACTTTTTGTGTTCTAGGGTGGTAGGTTTAGAATTTGAGCCTTGCCTAAAAAGGCACTATGGGGGTGGCAAGAGCCTTTGCCAATATCCAGAAGCCTAGGGGTGACAGGTGCAAGCCGTCCCTTGCAAAGCAGCGTGGCTTGTCCAGCATGTCATCCCAGGCAGACAGACATTGGATCCCCTTTGAATGACACCAGAATTTAAGCCAATTATTAAAGCTGATCATCTTATCACTGTATTGTGGCATCATTCTAGGTGAAGGTAGGATACTGCTCAAGGTCAGGGTCATACCTGCATGGGCTACATAATCAGAGAGCTCCTCAATGTCTCTTTTCATGTAGTCCAAGGAGGTACGTCTGAGGTCATTGACACCAGCGTGGACAATGACTGAGTCGTACTTGTACCTGCTGTTGAGAGACCTGAGTGCTTGTGTTATGTGGCGGATTCTAGCGCCCGACAGGCAGCTTACTGTGACCTTCTCCTTACTCAGTCTGGTGAGCGGGACGTCAGTGTGTCTGACTATGGAGTCACCTATGACAAGTATGTTTGGTGTTGTATTTGGCCTTAAGGGCAGTGACTGCTTTGCACACTGATTTTGTTGTTTATGTGTTGTTTGTGTGGTGTATTGAGTTTGCAGTTGCTTGGGTGTCTGCTTTGGAGGCCTCTGCTGTTTAGGTAAATTTTACTCAGAGCCTCCAGTATGTCTTAGTGTGTTTATGTGTTTGATTCAGTGGTGTGGTTGAGTTATGTGAGACTGGTATTGTGGTGTGTGTAGTTGCCTTCTCCTCTTGCCTGGTCTTGCCAGTCCTGAGTTGAGAGAGCTCAGCCTCCAGTCTGGCTAAATAGCTGCATCTCTCACAAGTGTTAGTGTTACGTGGGAGGAGGAGAGGGTTGTCAGTGTACATGAGGCAATTGTAACATTGTCTCAGAATTCCCAGATTCACCAACTGGGCAGGAGAGGACGCCAGCATCTGACCCTTCGACATGCTAGAAAGAATTATGAGTTGGTATGAGACAGAAAAGTAGTGGGCTTAGCAGGGAAGTGGGCACTTCTGGGGGTTTTGCTAGTGAGAGATTTGTATAATATAGGAGTGCTTGACCTGCAAAGAGAATGCTTATAAGACAAGGGATATGCTTATAAGACAAGTGCTGAGCTTTTTGAGAAGAAAAAGCTATTTGGAACAAGTGCTGCACTTTTAGTGTAGGTGTAAACTGTTTAGGTTCCTAACAGAGCAGTTCTAAGGGAAAAATTGAAGAACAGACTTTCTGGAGCCAGAAAGAGTTTAACCTTGTTTAACCGGCGCTGCCCGATGCTGCTCTAGTGGCAACTTCCGGCTAATCGCTAAAGCACGTTAAAGCGTGCTTGATAGCAGGGGCTGGAAAGAAGCAGGAATAGAACCCAAAAGGGAAAATAAAACTACAGTTTCAAGTCAGTAACCACCTCTACGGGGGCAGGGAAGCTGCTCAATGTTAGTCACTGCCACTGATCAACAGAGAGACCCTCCTTCAGCCCAAGCAAAATGGCCTCACAGAAACTTTCAAACAGTTCAGGAACAGCAAGCCTGTAACTGAACTTTTTAACTCTCAGAAAAGTGGGAAAAAGCAAGATTTTTTTTTTGTTTTGTTTTTTACAGAGATAGCAGAGATTCACAAGTAATATCAAGTTATAACAGTGCAGTAAATGACCCCACACAAGAGTGCTAGGTCAAGGACAGAAAATATGCAAGTTTTAAGAAAAAACGATTTAAAATTAAGTGCAAACAGGAAATTCAGCAAACAGCTTTTGGTTGTGCTCTAAATACAGCTACTAATACAGAAATCAAGTTTAACAAGCCAGAAAATGCTCAAGCTAGGCAGCTATGCAGAAAAACTTAGCAAATAAACAGAGAAAAATACTTAAAATCTCAAAGTGGCTCCCTTCTTCTCTCAGCGTTTTTCCTCTTGGAGGGTGCTTCACCAACAGCCAACAAGCCTGAAAAGACCAAACCACGAGGCAACTAGGTTTTAAGAGAGGAAGATGAAGGAGTTATGGAAATGACCCTAGTGGCCAATAAAACTACAGTTTCAAGTCAGTAACCACCTCTACGTGGCAGGGAAGCTGCTCAATGTTAGTCACTGCCACTGATCAACAGAGAGACCCTCCTCCAGCCCAAGCAAAAATGGCCTCACAGAAACTTTCAAACAGTTCAGGAACAGCAAGCCTGTAACTGAACTTTTTTAACTCTCAGAAAAGTGGGAAAAAGCAAGATTTTTTTTTTTGTTTTGTTTTTACAGAGATAGCAGAGGTTCACAAGTAATATCAAGTTATAACAGTGCAGTAAATGACCCCACACAAGAGTGCTAGGTCAAGGACAGAAAATATGCAAGTTTTAAGAAAAAAACGATTTAAAATTAAGTGCAAACAGGAAATTCAGCAAACAGCTTTTGGTTGTGCTCTAAATACAGCTACTAATACAGAAATCAAGTTTAACAAGCCAGAAAATGCTCAAGCTAGGCAGCTATGCAGAAAAACTTAGCAAATAAACAGAGAAAAAATACTTAAATTCTCAAAAGTGGCTCCCTTCTTCTCTCAGCATTTTTTCCTCTTGGAGGGTGCTTCACCAACAGCCAACAAGCCTGAAAAGACGCCCAAACCATGAGGCAACTAGGTTTTAAGAGAGGAAGATGAAGGAGTTATGGAAATGACCCCTAGTGGCCAATAAGACTACAGTTTCAAGTCAGTAACCACCTCTACGGGGGGCAGGGAAGCTGCTCAATGTTAGTCACTGCCACTGATCAACAGAGAGACCCTCCTCCAGCCCAAGCAAAAATGGCCTCACAGAAACTTTCAAACAGTTCAGGAACAGCAAGCCTGTAACTGAACTTTTTTAACTCTCAGAAAAGTGGGAAAAAAGAAGATTTTTTTTTTGTTTTTGTTTTTTTACAGAGATAGCAGAGGTTCACAAGTAATATCAAGTTATAACAGTGCAGTAAATGACCCCATACAAGAGTGCTAGGTCAAGGACAGAAAATATGCAAGTTTTAAGAAAAAAACGATTTAAAATTAAGTGCAAACAGGAAATTCAGCAAACAGCTTTTGGTTGTGCTCTAAATACAGCTACTAATACAGAAATCAAGTTTAACAAGCCAGAAAATGCTCAAGCTAGGCAGCTATGCAGAAAAACTTAGCAAATAAACAGAGAAAAAATACTCAAAAGTGGCTCCCTTCTTCTCTCAGCGTTTTTTCCTCTTGGAGGGTGCTTCACCAACAGCCAACAAGCCTGAAAAGACGCTCAAACCACGAGGCAACTAGGTTTTAAGAGAGGAAGATGAAGGAGTTACAGAAATGACCCCTAGTGGCCAATAAAACTACAGTTTCAAGTCAGTAACCACCTCTACGGGGGGCAGGGAAGCTGCTCAATGTTAGTCACTGCCACTGATCAACAGAGAGACTCTCCTCCAGCCCAAGCAAAAATGGCCTCACAGAAACTTTCAAACAGTTCAGGAACAGCAAGCCTGTAACTGAACTTTTTTAACTCTCAGAAAAGTGGGAAAAAAGCAAGATTTTTTTTTTTGTTTTTGTTTTTTACAGAGATAGCAGAGGTTCACAAGTAATATCAAGTTATAACAGTGCAGTAAATGAAGAACAGGCTTATCAAAGAGTAATGGGTTGGCAGTTGTGAGTCCGGTTGCCATGACCCCCCACGGTGTCCTAAGAGTGCTTCCTGATCTCTTTGTATTCATCTTATATCAAAGGAAGAAAAATCATGATGAAAATGGGTAAACAGTAAGTGAAATAAGGAGAAACAGTAACCCCTAAAAGCTTCAATAATAAGTCCAACTAGGCCTGAACATCCAAAGGAGACATTACTCCCAAGTGAACCCTATTGTAATATGTCCAAGTATGCACAATTATCAAAATGAATCATTTTGCAAAACTATGGAATGACTATACATATTTATTAATCTTGTATGAACGGTGTACAAGGACATGTCAAATTAATGAAGGCAAATAATGGAGGTATTAAAAATCCATGTTTAGTGTTACAATAAGCACACCCATCAGTCAATGCCAAACACCACTGCTACACGTGACGTCAGTAAACTGAATTAGAAAAATGTAATTAATTAATTTCAAGCAACAATCTGAATAAGTATTACGGCACAATTTCACACAGTTTAAGGGCAGTCTATTATAGACGCTGCTTATGCGGGTATTTATCTTTACTCACACACACACACACACACACACACACACACACACACACACACACACACACACACACAAAAGCTACTGTAGTGAAGACATATCTTACCATATCAATTGTTGTATTTGTCAATGGTACTCTATATATTTATAAAAATGTAGATTTCTATAGCTAAGTATATATCTATGCATGTATCTATATTTAGCTATAAACACAATAAATAGGTATTTATTTCAGTTAATTTCTATATGCCTAACATACAGACATGCACACGCACACCTGCCTTCAAATTACAAAAATAAACTAAACCAGCCAGTGGCACTGTTTTTCCATACTCCACAAATGCTCAGGGATAATATCAAGCAATTAATGATAAAAAGAGCTCCACAAATTTGGTCTGCGGTGGAGTAATGTCCGATACCCTTATAGGCCAACATTCCGTGAACACCAACAATCCATTTTTTCACTTATCTAGCTATTTATGTATCTGCAGCCTCTAAATGTCTCATGTACAAGTAAAGAAGGCATTAAGCAACGTTGACATTAGTGGATTCTTGTGCCAGTCAACATTAGCTATTGAATACTGGCAGACCTGAAACTACAACTGTAAAATGCCATGCCAAAGACATTCAAAATTACTTGCAAAACAGGCTATATGTTATAAGAATAGAGGATCTAAGCATTCATCACCATCCACAAGGGAAAGCCATCAATGATTTTAGTAAGTGGCGAACTCAGCAATCAGAAGAGCAATGTCTATCATAGGTTCATAGGTTCATACTAGGTTATCTGCCCTAGGGCATTTATAAGCCTAGACAGAATGTGTTTGGCTTTCGCCACCCATTTTAAATTTATTTTGCTACGCCCTTTTTAGAGGTCAGTATACTGTGCCTCTGTCTAACAGTGACACAGAAGTGATACCCGGGGTAAACCTACGATCTCCCCTCCACTCATCAAGATTCCTCTAGGAGAGAGTCAATGATGGACTCTGCCTAACCTGTACTGGGATTTTATTCCAGAGTGAACGGAGACTCTGGGTTATGAATCTGTCCCTCCAGCATGTCCTATTTATTTCAGTGCTGAGGTTCCAGACTCTCAAGTGCATAGCTCGATGAGATTTGGATTTTCTGAGGTGCAGCATGTCCATTAATTACGGGTTGGACATGGCTTTATACGTCAGGCACAGATCGCCTCTGAACAGGCGGTATGCCACCTAGTAGAGCTGGAGTTTTTTAACTGGGCAGCATATGGCATCTGTTTGAGCCCTTTGATCCTCTTGGTGAGCTACTTTTGGGGGCTTTCCAGTTGCTGCAGGTGTCTAGTAAGGTACATCCCAAAAGGGGCATTGTACTCAATTATGGGCTAATGAGGGATGAGTAAAGAGTCACGATGACCTCCCCTGATCTAGATGTGAATCACTTCATGATTAGGTGGGCTACATAAAATGTTTTTCTAACCACTTTGGACATGTGGTTGTCAAATGAGAGATTGCTATCAACTTGTGTCCCCAGGTACGTAATTACTCCTTCTGTACTTAATGGATTACCACCTATGTGGTAATTTGTGGGCACTTTGTTTTTGCCAAAGGGGATGACTATACACTTTTTGGCATTTAGCTTGAGGCCATGGCTCTGGCACCAGTTGTCTGTATCTATGAGGCCCTTTTGGAGGATGCTTGTGTCGGCTGGAGAGTCGATTATGGCACCCAGTTTGCAGTCATCTGCGAAATTGGTCAGCCACAGTCCTTCCATGTTGGCCTGTACCTCCAAGAAATATATACCGAGCAAGAGAGGTCCCAGGACTGAGCCTTGTGGGACACCACTTGTAACTGGTTTGGAGTCGGACATGACATACTGACCTATTGCCATCCTTTGCCCCCTATCTATTTTTTCTTGAGAAATTCATCCACTTGCAGGTGATGACATTTCTTAACACACACAATCTCCCATCGACCACACAGCATAGTTTTTGTCCACATCACAGCACTACCACTGCCCATATGTCTTTCACCAATCATATCAGCCATCGCAGGAATGATAACAAATATGTATCAGGCATTTTTCTAGTCCTCTCAAAAGCATCCATGCATCCTTGTAGGTGCTCATAGAGTGCAATTGTAAAGGATTTTGCATCTTGGGCAGTGTTAACCTTTAGCGTGGGGGCTGTCAAACTTACCACCTCTGCCTTAAGTAAGGTGCTTTAGAAAAGTTTTCACTGTGGTTTCCTTGGTTGGGGGTGATGGTGTGCTGTGGACATCCAGGGTGATTAGTTTATGGTCTGATCTAACCAGTGACTGGTTGACCTCTGGTACGGAACACCTGTCTGCCATGTTGGTGATGACCAGGTCCAATATGTTGTGGTCTGTGGTGGTGGAGTTTACCAGATGATCCAGGGCATTTGAGTTGATAATTTCCAAGAAACCCTGAGCCTGGGAGTTTGTACTCGGGTACTTTTCCCAGATAATGGTAGGGTAATTGAAATTGCCCAATATCAGGGTGTTCTGTAGGACCGTCATGTTTTCCAATGTCTCCAGAAAGGTGGAGTGTTGTTCATGCAACGCGTTTTTTAAACTACTAACTTCAGGGCTGGAACCACTCCTCCAGGGACAGATCGCTGCTCAAAGTTACCCTCTCTCACAGCTGAACAGAGAAAGTTCCCTCTATCCAAGTAAGGCATGGGCAACTTAGATACTTGTAACACAGCCCTGAATTCAGCACTAGCCTGAAAAGTAGAGTGAAAAGTACACTTAAAGCAGCTTGAAATGACTACAAGCGATCAGAAAAGGCTATCGCACTTTATTGTGTAGCCTACAACAGTTCCCAAATTTATATATAAAAAAAACAATGTTTTAAAAGTGCAGCCAGTCAAATAAGTACAATATATGGAAAAAAACAGCTTTTAAATCACAAGTTCTGGAAAAATCAGCATTGTGGTGGAAAACAATTAAATACAGCAAGAAAATACAGAAAACTGATACTCAATCACTCCAAAGTCTCTCTTTTAAGCTAGAAGGCTTGTATCAAGTGCTTTACATTTGGTTAGGTACAGGTAAGATGGGAAACAAGTGCAGATATGGTCTTTTAAAGCAGAAAGTTGAAAGCAATTGGCAATTTCCCGAATGATCAATAAACTACAATTCCTTTCAGTTTTTGCCCAAAACCTTCAGTGGTATGATAAAAAGCTGAAGCTGTACTTGAAGCGTAATTTCACCTTTCACCCCGACAATGACCCCAAGCTGACATCCAAATTAACAAAAGCATGGTTGGAAGAGATGAGAATTATAGTTTTGCAATAGTCCAGCTAGAGGGCATACAAAAATCCTATAAAAATACTTGGCTGACCTGAAGAAGACTGCGTACAAGAGATGGCCTTTTGCTAGGAAGAATGGGCAAGTCCAGATGTGCCATGATGATTGACTCCGACCCAATCAGACTGAATGCTAATATAAAAAAATAAGGTGCTTCAACAAAGTATTAGTTTAAGGGTGTTGACACTTGTGCAACCTGCTTATTATTCTATGTCATTGATTTATTCTGTTTTTCACCCTTAACAAATCATTTGTATGTCAATTGAATTGTACAGATTAATGGTAAGAGAAAAGGTTTGAAAATGAAGTTGTGTTCTCATTTGTTAAATCACAAAAACCTGGCATTTTAACAGCGTTGTGTAGACTATTATATGGACTGTACATAGATATGAAGTCAGGAATACATAAGTTTAAAAATATGATATAGAAAACTATTGACTGCACTGTGGCAACATGTGACTACATGCAGCATGCTCAGCTGGACACATAGATCCTAAATAAACCAGAAATTAGTCTACTATCAAAGATGACCACATACATATGCAAAGGCAGTGGTGTAATACAGTGGTAAACTTTTTGTGGAGCTTCTATCAGCTGAGCTCTATACATTCAAATTAAAATGCAGTACAAAGCATAAGTATTAATGGCAATGGGTGGATGCAAAGACATTTACAGGAAAGCATAACACTACTAACTACATATCTAGCAGTTGACATCTCATTACTTCAAAGGACAGCAGAAAAGACATGCACAGAAACAATTGCATAACAAGGAAACTGATTACACTAGGAAAGGGGAGAATCAAAGAAATTGGGCGTCATTCCTTATGAAAGACAAGTGCAGACATTGGGGCTGCTATGTAAATACAAATGATTTTTGAAACAAAGGAAGACCGAGTTTATCAAAGACTAAAGTGTTGACAGTTCTGACACAGGTAGCCATGACACCCCATGGTGTCCTAATAGTGCTTCTGGATGTCTTATGCAAGTAACATCAAAGGAAAGAAAGATCATGTTGTGAATGGCTGATGTGGAGGTTGAGAAATATGCCCCATTTAGCATGAAGGATCCTTCAGTAATATGTTGCAATTTGTACAAATTTGTTTCAAATATGTTGTGGTATGCACAAGCAGTGAAATGCAACAGTTCCCAAAATTACTAACTACATTATAAACTGCTTTTACTTGCATCAGTATGTACAATGAAATGGCAGAAATGTGATGCCAATGCCAATTCAGGGGCAGCCAGCACTGCCAAGCAGTGCATCTTGACAGGGACACTTTATGCAGAAATAAAGAAGAGAAATGTACATATTTCATGTTATAAATAACTCTAACCAGAAATATTAACAGGATAGTCGTGGATACAGGGTGCATATAGGCATTTTTCTTTATCCATATTCACAGCAACAGAGAAATTAATTGTGTGATTGTGGTAATTGTCTTGATTGAACATATCTTTCCATGTGTATTTCTATAATTTACTTTCTAATATACTTCACAAAACCAGTGTGCCACATAATATAACATACCCAACACACTAGAAATAGGTGCCTCTGTAGTCAGGCAGACTGACATCCCACTCACTATGCTCAACAAGGAGAATGCTCCAGTTAGTTGCCTGATGGGTGCCATGATCCGCCACATAACACAAGCACTTTTGTGACTCCAGAAAAAGTACAAACATGAGTCTGTCACTGTCCATGTTGGTGTGAAAGACCTGAGCCATACCTCCATGGAATACATGAAAAGAGACAAAGAGAAGATGTCTGATGACGTAGCCCATGCCGGTATGACCCTGACCCTGAGTAGCATCCTGCACTCACCAACAATGATAACATGGAATAGATAAAATAAGATTAATTACAACAATTGGCTAAGCTTCTGGTGTCATTCAAAGGGGATTCATAGTCTGTCAGCTGTTCAACTATGCATAGGCACGGGTAAATAGGTGACCCCATCTTTATGATGTACAAGTAAGCACAAATGTCAATATGAAACATTATCATAAACAACCCGTCACTAATGTGTTGAGGGAAGCATGACTGCAATAATGACACATCAATCAAGTGAACCCCATGTCCCAGCATCCACAAACACAAAAGTGAAACATAAGCATCCTGCAAGTATATAACAAAGTATGCACAAACACCAAATTACATTTAATGAAGTGAGCCCAGAAGTAATACGTTCAGCTATGTATGTGTACGGAAATGAAACATTTTACCAGGCAACCCCTAAAGTCAGATGTCCACATATGCACAAGCACTAGAAAATAAATAATTACCCACAGTCTGTTGAGGATTTGTGTAGACATTTGCAAGCATGCAAATGAACCGGTAACACTAGTCATACTATCAGTAATTAGTCGTACTATGCAGAGCCAGTAGAATGAATATTTTACCCATGTGAACCCCTTCAATAAAATGTAAACGTATGCTGAAACACTGAAATAAAGTGTACATCCCAGCAAGATCACCATTTATATGCCCAAGTACTGTATAGAAACACTTCCCTAAGCAAATCCCCTTAGTAATATGTCAAGCTTTGTACAAGTTCAAAAGATGAAATGGTTACATGAGTAATGACTTCAGTAGTATATTTTTGCATGTGCAACCTCGAAATTAAGCATTTATCCAAGTGACACTTTCAATAATATGTTGCAGTATGCATACACATAAAAGTAAATTATTAACCCCAGCAAACAATTTACTTATATATCCAGGTATGAGCAAATAAGCACAATCTCCAAGCGTGCACAAGCATAAATGAGAAACATTTACACAAGTTAACCCTTCATAAATAAGTCTCAATATGCTGAAATACACAAACTACATCTGTTACCCCAGCAGCCACTCGAGTTACCTGTTACAGTATGCAGAGGCACAATAAAACAGGTGACGCCTCTTGTAATATGTACAAATAAGCCCAAATACCAATATGATGCAGGTAACCAAGTAGCCCTGCGATATGTCCCAGTATGCATAATGACAGTAAGACACCCTCATGACTATGGCCAAGCATTTGCAACAAAACCAAAAACACCACATTGAAATTGGTATCCAAGTTAACCCATCAATAGTATGTCCAAGTATCCACATGTACCATAATGAAAGGGACCTCCTCAGACATATGCTGAAATATGCAAAAGCACTGCAAAAGAAACAATTAATGAATGTAGTTCTTTTAAAAATATATGTATACATGAACCACTACATTAATGTTGGATGACCATCAAAGCTATCTATTTTCCTTACAGAGATGCAATGCTGATGGAAAATGGCATTATTTTCAAAGGTGCTAAAATTCTTGTTCTTGCTTCCTTACAACATGAATATATCCAGACTTAGCATCGTGGTTACCCAGGTTTCACATACAATAAGAGAAGAGTGAGAGAACTAGCATTTTGGCATTCATTACTGAAAGACATTTATAAAGTACTGTCTTCTTGTTCAGTATGCAATAGTACTAAATCACATTAGAAAAGACAACCACTTCAGCTAAGTATAGTTCCTGAACTGCCTTAACAGTAGCCACTGATATCTTTGAGTGGGACAATCAACATTACTTAGTATTGGTAGACTCTTAATCTACTACCTGATCTAACATCCACCACTGTTATTACTAATTTGAAATGTCATTCTCAGTGCATGGTAGTCCACACCAAGTTAGTTCTGACAATGGTACTCAATTTACTATTTAGTTTTTTCAGAAATTTGCAAGAGAATGGGAATTTGTACATATTAATAGCAGTCCCAAATATTCACAGTCAAATGGACTAGCTGAACATGCAGTACAGAGTGCAAAGCAATTACTGGAAACTTCCAAGTGTGGCAATACTGACCTCTTTTTGAATTTAATGAATCTCAGAAACATATCCTGCGATGATATTGTTGGCTCACCTGCTCAAAGACTTCGATCCAGGCAAACCAGAAAGATGCTACAAATTAGTTCCAGTTCATTGAGGCCTAAAGCTATGAACAGCAGAACCATCAAGGCTCACTTGTTCAAGAAGCATTTTATCCACAAGTTCAGTTATGATAAATCCTGCAGATTGCGTCGTGTATTGAGGAAAGAGACAGAGAGGAAATAAATGGTGAAAGGTTTGGACTGGATTGGTCCAGTTGCAGGTATATGTACCAAGACGAGATCCTACCTTGTAGATTCTGAGGGTGTGGAGTACAGGAGAAATTGCAGACATCTTCCTCCTGTACCAGAATCATCATCATTGCAACATTGTTCATGTGATACATACTCTAGATCTCAGGGTGAAACAGGCATTGTTCCCATCCCAGAGTGTGCTTCAACCTGTACTTCCATTCCGGAGGATGTTCCAAATACTCTCAAGGTTGAACATTATGTAGAGACAGTGCTAGTTGATAAACCTAATTCTCATTTGTATGTGACACGATATGGTCAAATTTGCAGTCTCAGTGTTAAATACACAGCAACATGGACATAACTGAATATTGGTAGTCTTGTATAATTGTAGGACAAAACTACTTGTATTATGTGTATGCCAAATAGATTCACAATCTTACATGATCTATTTTTCAAAGAGGGAGGATGTAGATCAGAGTGTGTGTGCATCAAGGACTGAACATGCATATATAAATACCAGGCACGTACCGTTCCAAGTGCCATTTTAAGAGTGCAACCAGAGAGTGTGCATGTACGATTGCAGTAGTTATTTTATATAAGTTACTTAAGTTACAGTCAGTAAACTACGATTGTCATGTGGTTGTATATAATAAAGCTGCTTGAACAGAACCCATGAAGACTCTTCTATTGTGTCCAAAGTAGGAGAGTGACAGTCCGCTAGCAATGAGCGGTAATTTATTTATTATTATTTATTTTACATTTGTTAACCGGGAGAGTCCAACTGGATACATGTCCATTTTCAGCGGAGGCCCGGGGAGAAAAGCTCCAGGTACATAACAGACATATGAACATTGTTAATGCAAAAAAGGAAGATAGTTGAGTTCTAAATACAATATAAAGATACATCACATCTTGGGAAAAAAATAACAGCGGCATATAAAAAAAAACATAGGTCCTTCGATCTTCCTTTCGATTTTCTTGGTTTTGATTTGCTATTGGGTTATGTATTGTTAGTTTGTAATTGCCTAAAAAAGGCACTCTGGGAGTGGGCACTATGGGAATATTTGGATGTGTATCCCATGGGTGGCCATTCCTTCAGGAGTTTTTGCTGCAGTATCAGTTCTTTCATACAGAACTGTATGTGCACGGAAGTATTAATGGCTCTTATATAGCTGACAAAAGCACACGTGCAGGACTGGACATCTGTTCGCTGATGATGACTCTACTGAAATAAAATTAAGTGATTCAGTGGCAACCTCTTAAAATGTTGCAGGACAAATGATGTGTTTTCAACTGTCAATCTTGCACTGATGGATTAAGATTATAATATGGACACCCTCTCCCAGTGCAGGATGTTTATGTTTCAGACATGTCCAGCACCTTGGAGCCTTAAATAGACAGTGAGGATAGATTTATGATATATACAAATGCAGTTGAAGAAAGTATTAATAATCTGCATCATGAAAGACTCTCTTAAACCCACGTGAATTACTAAGTCCAGTTTTTCTAAGTGTAGTGTTAGCTATTTTAAGTCCTGAAGGTAGATGTTTAGGTTTTGATAGTGTGCAAAACAAACTTTCACCACTACTTTAACATTTAATTTTATGTGAGACTATAACCTCATCCTTGGTTTATATACGATTGTAATATATATTTGTCTGAAGAAAAATCCATAACTTATTTTCCCAGGTGAAAGACTAGCAAGAATGCGTTATAATATGTATTCTGTCTAGCGCATGCTACATATTACAGATACATACTATAGAATACAAGTATTGCTTTACATTTATGAATCAATTAAGTCTCTCTGAAAGGAAGTTGTATTAGCATTTCCAAAGACTGATTGCTCAGAAAAACAACAATAAGTAAATGAAAACATAACTAAATAACAGCGCAAATTGCTATAAGTCTTAATCTGTTGTAGCATGAGTCAGTTAACGGTAGTATTAAACACTGTCAAAATGCACCTTGCACAGACAATACGAGGTGAAGTTACAACATTATCCGAGCACAAGCTTCGATTCAAATTTTTAGCAGTAAATCAAGAACAAAAACGCCAACAGCACATCAGTTAACAACTGCAAAACCCACGGCACAATAATTTAAAATGTGCCCCGGTTTTGTCCCCCATTATTTTTGGCCTTGCCCTGATTCTTTTTGCTAAGAGGTTGAGACCTATGGGCTTTCTACATATATATTTTAAGACAGAGAATAACTATCGTTGCCATATCTAACAATGGTCCACGTTGCAAAAGTCAGTAATTTTGAAAATGTGTGTATGAATGGGAATCTAGGCAGTTGCGACTGTGTCAGAAACCATACATACTGTATTCAGACCACACTACAACTGATTGAGCAAATGGAGAGAACAATACAAATAGTGATGAATCTCATGACAAGTATAAGCAAAAGCTATTGTCTACAAATACTCCTTTGATGGGACTATGGAAATACTTAATTAATAGGACTAAGTCTCACAGCAGCTCAGTTATTAATAGCTGGTGAGTCCAAAACCAATTATTTACTTAATATACATTACTGATGTCTGAAATTCAACACGAGGTAAACTAAATGCTAAATAGAAATCAACAGAAAAAAAAATAATACTATAATTAATCAACAGAAGACTACCAGATTTACAGTCTGCACATAATTTAAGGATAACAAAGTCATGAGAATGTTTGCAGCCTTAACATGAAGTAGTTGGTCAAATAGCTGAGACAAAAGATCAGCTGTCCGATGGAAATACTCCTAAGTAATCTAGATATAGTGGACATTTGAAGAAAATGGAGACATGTGGACCATTCTAGTGCAGATCATGATACTAAACACTTGACAAGTTTCATTTATTAAAATGTGTATTTGCATATGAACAGAAACCTTATTTTGAGTTGTGGGTCTTTAGGTATATCTGAATATGTACACACATATATATATATATATATATATATATATATATATATATATATATATATATATATATATATATATATATATATATATATATATACACACGTGTGTGTGTGCTTATACACATATAGTAGCATAGGATGGTGGTTCTCACAATTTGAAAGAAAACAAGCAACTTGGAAATGCATAAAAGTATGGCACTTAATGTCTGTAGCAATGTTATGTAAAGTTCTTTGCTAAGACAGTAATGTTGTTTGTTAGGTTGTTATTTTCTTTAAGAAATGAAAGACTAGTAGTGAGAGCAGGTCTGTTTAATGAACAAGTGAATTGAAACATAACCCCCCCCCAGGAGTACCCACTTCCTTACTAAGTCCTCTCTTATTCAGTTACACCCCTAACTTCTAAGTTTCTCTAGCATGTCGAAGGGCCAGATGCTGGCATCCTCTCCTGTCCAGTTGGTGAATTTGGGAATATTGAGGCAATGTTACAATTGCCTCATGTACACTGACAACCCTCTCTTCCTCCCACATAACACAAATACTTGCGAGAGATGCAGCTATTTAGCCAAACTGGAGGCTGAGCTCTATCAACTCAGGACTGGCAAGACCAGACAGGAGGAGAAGGCAGCTACATACACCACAAAACCAGTCTCACATAAAGCTATCACAACAGTGAATCAAACACATAAACACACAAAGTCATACTCGGAGGCTCTGAGCAAAAATATACCTAAACAGCAGCGGCCTCCAAAGCAGACATCCAAGCAACTGCCACCTCATGACACACCACAGGCAACACATAAACCACAAAATCAGTGTGCAAAGCAGTCACAGCCCTTAAGGCCAAATACAACACCAAACATACTTGTCATAGGTGACTCCATAGTCAGACACACTGACGTCCCACTCACCAGGCTGAACAAGGAGAGGGTCACAGTAAGCTGCCTATCGGGCGCTAGAATCCGCCACATAACACAAGCACTCGGGTCACTCCACAGCAAGTACAAATATGACACAGTCATTGTCCATGCTGGTGTGAATGACCTGAGACGCACCTCCCTGGACTACATGAAAGAGACATAGAGGAGCTCTCTGATTATGTAGCCCAGGCAGGTATGACCCTGACCCTGAGCAGTATCCTTCCTTCACCAAGAATGATGCCACAACATAGAGACAAGATGATCAGCTTTAACAATTGGCTTAATTTCTGGTGTCATTCAAAGGGGATCCAGTGTCTGTCTGCCTGGGATGACATGCTTGACAAGCCACGCTGCTCGCAAGGGACGGCTTGCACCTGTCACCCTGGGATTCCGGATATTGGCTAAGGCTCTTGCCACCCCCATAGTGCCTTTTTTAGGCAAGGCTCAAATTCTAAACCTACCACCCTAGAAAACAAAAATGGGAAGAAACTAAGGGTAATGCTGCTCAATGCCAGAAGTCTAAATCTCAAAATGCACGCTCTCGAGGCCCTTCTCAGTATGGAGAACATCGATGTCTGTGCTGTGACTGAAACCTGGTTCAAGGCTCCTGAGAGCACTCCGGCACTATCAGGTTTTATCTCATATCATGCGTTCTGGCCCCAAAACCCGGACCACACCACAAAAGGAGGGGGGTGTATCCATATTCATCAAGGATACCCACACCTCCAGGTTGGTGGCAACGCACGAAGCATCGGAAACCATCCAGGTGCAATTAACCATAGGCAAAACTGCTCTACAATTTGTAGCATGCTACAGGCCACCCTCTCAAACTCAGGAACCCCACACAGCCTTCCTGAAGACACTGGAGGGTATAAATGTATCTCCAAACACCATTATATTGGGTGACTTCAACTACCCGAATATAGACTGGGAACATTACTCAAGCCCCAACTTTCTAGCCCAAAGGTTCCTGGAGTTCATAAATTCAAATGCCATGGAACAACTAGTCACCGTTCCCACAAGAGGAGAAAATATACTAGATCTCATCATCACAAACATGGGGACAAAATGCTCCACACCGGAAGTATATCCCTCATTGGTGAGATCAGATCACAAACTTATCTCACTGGAAATCCACATCCCGCCCCCACCCCAAACAAAAAAGACCACAGTGAAGAACTTCTCTAAAGCAAACTTCACACTACTCAAGAATGGTGTGGTATCCTTCAAGGCCCCCGAGCCAGTGGAAACCACAATCCAAGCTGCGGAAGCCCTTACAAATGCCTTCTACGAACACCTCCAGGACTGCATGGATCAGGCAATCCCTAATAAAACCAAGACTCTTTCCACCAAGGGCAAACGTCCAGTCTGGTGGACCCCAGCCATAAACAAACTTTACAATAAGAGGAGAAAGCTGTTACATGATAGAGCAAGATCCATAAAAGAGAAGACACCCTTGATCATTATTAGTAAAAAAATACGAGCACTCATAAAATCATCCAAGGCCAACTTTGAGAGAAAAATTGCAATAGATTCAAAAGACAATCATAAGGCCTTCTTCAGCTATGTTAGAAACCTGGGTGGAAACTCCCAGATATGCACAGAATTAGTCCAAAATGATACAAAAATCACTGAACCCACAGACATTGCCAACATACTGGCAGACAGGTTCAGTGCAAACTTCACCCCCCCCCCCAAAAGGAGAGATAACTATCCCAGCAGAGTGTAGCCTCCCAGACATCTCAAATGTGCAGGTGAAAGCTGCTCTCTCTAAAGCTAAAAACACAGCATCAATGGGATCGGATGGTGTCCCCGGCTGTGTGCTACACGAACTCAACGAGGAACTAAACCCGCATATAAGGCAGCTGTTTAATCTTAGCCTTACCACAGGATACATGCCCAAGGAGTGGCGTACGGCAACTGTGGTCCCACTCCACAAAGGCGGTGCCTCTACGGACCCTGGTAATTACCACCCCATAAGCTTAACAAGCCTGGTCTGCAAAGCTATGGAGAGGATCATAATGGAACTCATAAACAAAGACATAGGGGACTTGCAGACATTGGACCCGACCCAGTTTGGCTTTGTCAAGGGCAGATCATGCCTTTTGAACTTGGTCGACTTCTTCAAAACAGTCACCAAGGCCATTGATGAGGGAAAGGCAGTCCATACAGCCTACCTTGACCTTGCAAAAGCTTTCGACACAATACCCCATTTGGGTATTATAGAGAAACTTACCAGCTTAAACGTAAACCCATATGTCACAAGATGGGTTGCAAACTGGCTAAAGGACAGAACCCACAGGGTTAGAGTTGCTGGTGCCATGTCAGACTCCAAGCCGGTCACAAGTGGTGTCCCACAGGGCTCAGTCCTTGGCCCCCTGTTGTTCGGCATCTACTTCTCAGAAGTACAGGCAAACATAGGAGGACTATGGCTGACAAAGTTTGCAGATGACTGCAAACTGGGCGCCATAGTGGAAAGTACATTGGACACAGATATCCTTCAGAGGGGTCTCACGGAAACTGATAACTGGTGCCAGAGCCATGGCCTGAAGTTAAATGCCAAAAAATGTATAGTTATACCCTTCGGGAAAAACAAGGAAACCCCAAGCTACCATATAGGTGGCAATACATTAAACACAGAAGAGGTTATCAGGGACCTGGGGACCCATGTTGACAGTGGCCTTTCTTTTGACACTCACATTGCTAAAGTGGTTAGAAAGACCTTCTACATTGCCCACCTGATCATGAAGGGATTCACATCCAGATCAAGTGAGGTCATTGTTCCCCTGTACTCTTCACTTATCAGACCAATGATTGAGTACAATGCCCCATTCGGGATGTATCTCACCCGACACCTGCAGCAATTGGAGAGACCCCAAAAGTTCCTCACCAAAAGGATAAAGGGACTCCAAAATCTGTCATATGCTGCCAGACTGAAGAAACTCTAGCTCTATTCAGTCACATACCACCTGCTCAGAGGTGACCTGTGCCTGACATACAAGGCCATGTCCAACCCGGAATTAATGGACATGCTCCACCTCAAAAAATCCAAATCTACCAGATCCACTAGAGCAAGCGACTTAAACCTTAGCACGGATATAAATAGGACATGCTGGAGGGATAGATTTGTCACCCAGAGACTCCCTATGCTGTGGAATAAAATCCCGGTCCATGTGAGGCAGAGAACCTCGCTGGCTCTGTTCAAGAGAAATCTTGACCGGTGGATGGGAGATCGTAGGTTTACCCCGGGAATCATCTCTGTGTCACTGCTGGACAGAGGCACAACAAACTAATGGGCACAGTATTTTTTAACATAAGGGGTGGCGTAAGCCACAAAACTTTGGGCTAGGCTTATAAATGCCTTAGGGCAGATAGCCTAGTATAAACCTATGAACCTATAAAAAGAGTGATGAAAGAAGCCCAACCAGCGAGAGTTTCTTCTCATGTGAAAAAGGGACTTGCTGTCCAGATCACTGACTGTATGAAACATCATCAAACACAATTTAGAAAGACCTGAAAGGAGAAACCAGAAATTGTTTCTGAAGGAATTCACAGATTCTTGCCAACAGTGACTGCTGTAGCAATACGGGATGGAGTATCAGGCAGAGTTAAAGTGCTCGTCGTACTTAAACCATAATAGGTTCATAGGTTCATACTAGGCTATCTGCCCTAGGGCATTTATAAGCCTAGCCAGAATGTGTTTGGCTTTCGCCACCCATTTTAAAATTATTTTGCTATGCCCTTTTTCGAGGTTAGTATACTGTGCCTCTGTCTAACAGTGACATAGAAGTGATACCCGGGGTAAACCTACGATCTCCCATCCACTCATCAAGATTCATCTTGAAGAGAGTCAATGAGGTTGGGATCAACTAGATTAACCTTAAAAGTATGCAAAAACAATTGCCACACAACTCTCTCTCTCTCTCTCTCTCTCTATATATATATATATATATATATATTATACATACATACACACACACACACATATATATATATACATACACACACACACACACCCACACATACATAGGTGCTTGTACATCTAGACTCACACGTTATATATATCTATATATACATAACTAAATATTTAATGTATGGACAAATTTTGTCCAATAAGAGAGTAATCTTTATAATGTGTTAAGCATACAAGTAGATTCTTAAAGTTGTCAAGTGGCAAAGAAAACCATTCTGAAAAGCTTAATTCATTAATCTGTCACACAAATGTAACAACACAAAGACAAGTTTGTGGACTGTAGAAATACCTATACAGAATCCATACATGTACAACATGCACACAAATGTATAACCTGGTCTTATGTTAAATACTCTCTGAGGCATAGTACTACTGTTCTAAAATCTACCCGCTTAAAAACACAAAACGTTACAATAAACAGCATTATGTTTAAACAGGTTCAAGGCACACACACAAAAAGGCATGGCTACTCATAATTTCAAAAAAGGCATTTGTGGAAACATCTTCAAATGCTACTCAGAAACAGTACTTCTGACACACAAAAAATATGCTTTGTCAAACATTCTGCAGCATCATCTATATACAGCACACATTTTTAACTAGATGCAAGTACTACCTGGCCCAAGTAACCTACACATGTCCAGTCTAGTGAATAAGCTGCAGATCTTAAACAACTGTTTTCCCCTCATTGTGTCCTTACATTAAGAACTACCTTGCATATGTCCCACACTTTCAAGGATTAGGTCACCGTTGTAAACATGAAACACTCCTTTTTAATATGGCTCAATAGACACTATATGGAATACGTGAAAGAACATTCAACTACAAATGAAGTAAAAAATTCATTTATATTTTACTGTACACAAACACAGATTACATGCAAAAAAAAAAATAAATAATGACCAATTTTTGCATACATATACGTAAATATATAATTATACCTTAAAAGTTAAACCACTTTCCAAATTAAAAATCTTATTCTAATAAAAAGCACTACAATGTTTAAAACATTTCACAACTTTATTTTTCTTACACAACGGACGAAGAGACACATACAATTAATTAACAATGTCTACACTAAATACCTTCCCTGACCTTCTACACTTCTTAAGACTAAAGGGCACCGGTCAGAGGTCTAACACAGTTCAACGACAGAATTTCAGGTGGGCATCAGATGAGTGTCAAACTCCATAAAAATAATGCAGACACCCAAAAGTGAAATGAACCTTTTCATTTTCTACTACGCTGAAAAGGAGAAAGCCTACACCATTATACCTCCAAGGTCAGCAAACAAATGTAAAGTAATCAAACTAAAACAATACCAGAATGGCTGCAATCAGCCTTAGCAATTACATACATTGAGTGTTCAAGGGTTGCTTCCACCGCCGCCCCCACACTTTTTTTGGTAAGACATCTAGCGATGTTTACTTATAATGGCAAACCTCCAAAATTCATAAAAGCAAAGGGTAAAACACTAAATTCATTTATTTTAGATTATAAGCTCCAATGCAATAAACAGCTTACAGGAGCTGAGATATGCAGTCAAGTCGCCTTGATTCTCATATAAAGTACTACTCTCCCTTCCTTTAATGCTTACAATCTGGGACCTGAGAAAATAAACAGAAGCTTTCCCACAGAATGCTCGTCATAGTTCAGCTTGACCCCTTCAGCACATCTGGTTATTGCAAGCATTTTCTGCGCCAACACTAAATGACAGCCCGAGTTTCATGAACGTGTCATGTGCGAGAGTTGCAACAAGCATACTGCTGCAGAGGCTGCCTGGCTGCATGATCTGGACACTTAATTCAGACAGTCCCTACCATCATCCCACAAACAAACCCATGACTTAGTAAGAAAATGCCACGCTAGGAAGACGACTTTCGTAAAATTATTCAGCACTTAGCATGTTGCCCTTGTCATGCTGCTGCTCAACAACTGTTCTACCTGTACACTATAAACACTCCTGCGTGAATGACTCAACCAAGCTGCAAAGCTGCTCCGATCCCGGGCCTGCATGTGCCAAATATTTTTACTAACGACCCTGCTTTTAGCAACTTCGGGAAACTCTACACACTGATGTGCGGTACCAGACACAACAGCACGCCGCACTTTCATACTTCAATTCGATCCGGCGTACACTTTACCTGGTTACTGTTAAAAGCCATGATGCCCAGTTTCATTGAAATACTCGTTTAGACTCTGATGCTGTTTCTCCTGCTTGGAAAAACCTGTATCTAATTTAATTTGTATACAACTGTGTTTTACATAATTGGTGGACTCAGCAGCTTTAATAAATACTCAAAACTAAATTTATAACTCATTCAAATAATCTTGGGAATACTCACGAGGTAAGAGAAGGCAGGACAATCCAGAAGTTCTCTGCGATTGCAATAAAAAACGGCAGCTCTGATCTGTAAAGCCCATAGCAGCTAAATGATCCGATGCAGAAACAAAGACGTGCAGGAACAGATTAATAAGAAAGTAGTTCCTGCCTTATTTTCAAGCTTGTTTTATGGACTAAGATGGGCGCGAGTGACGCCAATGTCATGAATATTTAACAAGTGGGTGTGTACTGCAAAAATACAGAAGAGTGGGCGTGCGGAAGAAAAAAAAGCAGAAAAGTACTTGCTTTGTGATGGGCGAATTGTCATAGAAAACAACAGGCGCGAGAGCAACTTCCACTTTAAAATGGACTGCAGTACCGGTAAACGATCACCGGTAAGATCAAAAACAGTAGAAAAAATATTTATAGGGATACCAAATTATATTTTGCCACAACCGGATGACTAGTAAGGGAGAGAAATAACATTAATGGACAGAATTCATAGGCAGTTTCCCGTAGTTGTCCTTTAAAAAGTTTCTTACCTTAATCACAATCAGGCCGTGTATTACTCAAGCATATCAAGGTGAAATTCTAATAGTATTTTCGGGACAGCAATCCAATTTCTTCACACCCTGAAAAATACAGCAGCCACTACTCATTTCTCATGTTCATCCCTTCTTCAGCCAGCGTTATCCACATCACATAGCACCGTGTGACATCCCAACCTGCCTGTTATTATCCAATACCTGTCAATACAGGAGAAGATTAATGCATACACCTAACTATATAGCAGCCTTCAAAAGGTAGTACTTAAATGATGTATCCACAAGCTGGCTGGTTACAATGTGCATATGCAGAAACTACTGCATACTGCACTATTGTGACAAGCCTCTGTACCACTTCATGGTAGCCAGCCTCACAGAGGTCCACTCACACTACAACAGTACTTGTAGCTGCAGCCAGATCCACTCATCTCACCACTATCATAACACTCCTGCAGCTACGCAGGCTATCCCAAACATGCATTCTCTTGCCAATTATGCATTCTGTATATCTCACTTCTGTCCTCAAAGACCAGTCCGTAAAACTGCAGCTGCCAAACCACAACAAGCGCCACTACACTGCTGCATCATTCACTCGAACACAGTCTGTAATGCTGCCACACAACAATCCCACTTTCAATACACATTTACATTCTCTATTGATGGACGCATGCAAATTTTAAGATTGCTCTTAGCCATGGCATTAACTGAAATTCAACCACCTGACTTTCCTAATGCCTGTATACTTACCCCATTGTATATTCATGACCTGCTCTATATTCTAAGAGCTCCGATATGCATTCCAATTTGAAAGCCTGTGCTGTTGTCAGTGTTGCACACTGCGGTCCTAAACACATTCCTAGAGCGATGTTTACAGAGTTGTTAAATTGTATGACATGTCTTGTCAGTCATGGCAGTTTGACCAATTGTTCAATACCAGGATTGTGAACTGGCCAGCACCCATTCTCCGCACCCCATTTATCAATGCACACATGGTCCACCACAGTTAATGTGATATTACTTCTCAACAAAAGTTTAGCATAGTTTCTCCAAATGATGACCTGAGTACAACTGAACCACCAGGTCTATACCAATACAACTGTTCACAAGTCATGAAAAAGTAGTGCGTATAGGGACTTAGTAACATATGTTTCACTAACTGTTCGTCTGCTCTTTCAGCACTTATAGTACATGTTAACTGCAACCCATCGTTCCACTTATGTCAAAGCTAATGTCCTTCTGTTATGACCGTCACTTGCTAAAGCCCCAGTTTAAAAAAGGGCAAACATGAAATTCCTAGTCTGGGCCCTGCACAAAACAAGCATTTCCATGTCGCTGCTTTTAACAATGTCCACCAAGTTGATAAGACAGGATTAATACAATGAGGTATGTCACTGTTCTCATTATTTGAGATTACAAATAACACTTTGCATGGCATTACACTAATGTACAAGTAATCAACAATGGTAACTGAAATATCACAATGCATCGTAATACATAAGCAGTTTAGAATTAACGTGACAGTAAATGACTCCATAGATATATGTCAGCTACCAATCATCCAGACAAAGGATGGCAAAATTGCATGAGGCCAAAAACTAATTATTAACTTAATTATGTTACATTTGTTTACTGGGATAGTCGCACTGGATACATGTCCTTTGTCAGCAGAGGGCCAGGGAGAAAATCTCCACCAGAAGAAATTACATAGATTACTCAAGTTATATCACATTACATGGATTGCACAAGTTACAAAACATTAGAAAATATAAGACAATGTGTTTAGTACAATGGTTTAGTAATGTTCCAAAACAGAGAGTCACAGTTCTCATGGTCCGACACAAGACAACGCATTTTGTACAATGGTTTAGTAATGTTCCCAAATAGGGACTCACAGTTCTCACAGTCCAACACAAGACAAGGTGTTTTGTACAATAGTTTAATAAAGTTTTCAAATCGGGACTCACAGTTCTCATGGTCAGACACAATTACAATTGAGACACATCTGTTTGGAAGCAGACCTTGGTTAAGTAATTGCATATTATATTTTTTACAGATTATGCTTTCAGTTTAAACTTAATCAGGGTTGGTACATGGGCAAAGCCAGTTCTCACACACACACACACACGCACACACACACACACACACACACACACACACACACACACACACACACACACACACACACACACACACACACACACACACAAGTCGTGTATTGTCTCTAACCAGAATTGGTAACAACTTTGTGTAGTCATAGTGTAACTACTGGGAAACCTGGGGACTGTGTCCATTTCAGCAGGATCATTTTTTCAACGCCCATGCAGCGTGTTTTATACCTCACTCTGCGCAGCCTACTTTCCTTTTTGCAGGTCTCCTGTCATTAGCCACCACCAATCGTGGCATCAGACAGGTAAGCCAGCAATACTGTGTAAGGTCACTATGTGTCTCACTCCAACACATAGAGTCCAACTAGGAGAATCCACCTTCTCCTGCAGACCAATATGGGGTGGTGTGCCACATTGACCTTGCCTGGAACCTAACCTGCTTGCTGCTATTTCTCGTTAAGTAATAAGCCTAAAGTAGGTTCTTTTGATGACAACGTTTGTAGAGGACAACCTCTTTGAATCAAGTTTGTCATCTGTCCTATATGGATCGGATGACATCAATGTCACTTCTGTTTCACACTCGCCAGTCATATGTCAGCCTTGCCTGCAAGTCAGAAGGCACATGGTCTCGGCGCTGTAATGACCTTCCTCTAGGTATATCTCAGTACTATAACCTGGCACATGGACTTTGTTGTCCCACAGAGTACACAAGTTGGCCACCAGAATTCAGATTCATGTCTGACCACCTCATTGGGCTGCTTTGCTTGCAATCTGTATAATCGAATGGCAAATGCTAATTTCAACTTTGATTGATCCATCAATGCCTGTTGGACAGGGACAATCATTTTTCACTGCAATTCGACTGACCCCAAGGACTGCAGCCATTTTTGGATGATTAGCCTTATTTGCAAGCCTATGTAGCAAATCATGGACCTCACTGGGTACAGCGTACATATTGTTGTATAGCATTAGCATACACTCTGGTATCACAAACTTACCCAGGCCTGTAAGGCTGCAGTAGTGTGTGAAGTCACTCTCTGGCAAATGCATATAACATCTTTAAGTGCAAGCATGGAAACCCACTTTCTCCGGCAGACCACTGAGCAGTGTTGTTCCGCAGGGAGCAGGTCTCGGACCAATTCTGCTTGTTGCCATTGCTTGTTAAGGAATATCCAAAAAGTAATGTCTGCAGATGACAGACTTTGCCGAAGACAAACAGTGTTAATCAAGCTCTTTATCTGTCCTATATGGATCGGAAGCAATCACTGGCACTTCTGTTTCACACTGACCCATCCTACGCAAGTTCTGCCATGCCTCTAAGTGAGAAGGCTCATGGTCTTCATGTTGTGCTGAGCTTCCCTTGCTAGGTGAAGGTACTATAACCTGCCCAATGGACTTTACTAGTAGCTAGGTGAAGTCACTATAACCTGCGCAATGGACTTTACTAGTAGCCAGTTTCTACACCACATATCTGAGTCCAGTCTCAGCACCACAAAGGACTGGTTTTCATGCGACACTACCATTGGAGGTGTAATGGTAATTTAAACTTGGGTGATCCACCCATGTCTCCTAGACAGAGACCTTAGGTTGATTGCGATAACAAGTCTAACACATGACCATGCTTGTAAGGCCATGATGAGCATTACATCGGATCACAGTAAGTCAGTACACTGCACTGCTAATAAACCCTGCTATCACTGTTTAATGTCAACTGATGAGTCATACACACTTACACATACATAATATGCACTCGAATACCAATATGTATTCATAAACCAGATCATTATGAGGAAAATAGTAAAATCGATGTACGATATGAAGAATTCTGATTCAAAAGGTACTTACCCAGCATGTGGTTATCTTTACTATATTAACTTGAGTTCTCTTTATTTTTTTGAAACCTAAAAATATGTCTTTCAATTACCAGTGCCTTCTCAGGACGTTCGCACCAAGCTATATTCTTTGGAATTGCGGGTACTGACATCGGCTGAATTTCCAATATGCCTCTTTTGGCTTTTAGGATGTCCATCATCAGGTCATAGATGTAGTCAAACTTTCATTTCTCAAATATTGGCATCGCTACCCACTCCTGCTTTGCCTTTGGATACACCACGTTGTATCTAAGGTCTCCCTTTGCTGCTGTGTTTTGAGTAGGGAATAGGACCACTGCTTGTTCACAATTCAAGTTTTCATTGTGATTAAGGATGGCCAAAATTATTCATGCCTTCATTCCTGCAAAACTGAAATGCTCAAACTTTGGGCAGTATTTGCACAGTAATGCATGGAACACCTCTAGGTTGCCGGTGTGGCAGAACTTGGTAACCTGCTTTAAATCTTTAATAAAAACTCGATTCGCAACTATCCTCTTCAGTGCAATGTAGCATGCATCATCTTCATCCATCCACTTCTTCTCATCTCCTTCATCCACTGGCATCTCATGACCGCAACATGAAACCTTCATTGTACCACTCCAGCTGTGTCAGTCTGCTACATGGTAGAACAATGACAACCACTTCTCCTGTAGTACAACTTCATTGCCTTCGCATGTTTCAGCACACCACCACAGGTGATTGGAAACATTGTGGCACCACTGTAGCAACTCTCTGTTTACTCTCCTTTTGCCAGCTTCTGTAATTTTCTTTGTCAAGCTTTTGGCCATATGCCACACATCAAACTAGTGATCCACTGCTGGGAATTCCTTGCGCATCACAAATTGGATCCCCGGATGTTAGTCGATTGCCACAAGACTTACCTTAACATTTCTTGACCGCAAGTTTGACAGGCACTTCTTGAATGCTTTCTTCTCAAGTGCCAATGAAGATACCCCTGAGCAAATCTGCTCAAGGCAAAAATCAATGATGCGTCCAGAATCCAGGTCCATCATGCTATAGCAGCAGTATTTGGCTGAATATCCTGAACTATCACACCTCCCATCACCCCCTAACCTTATTTCCTTCCCCTGACTATCTGCCAGCAGACAATTCTGATGGTGTATCCAGGTATGCTGCAGTACTGGGAACAAATGCTGCCTTTGAATGTCGTAGAAAGCTGTCTCACCGATAAACTACAGCCCGAAATATGCACAGAAATGTGCAATATGGGCATATGTACTGCCACTGAATAGAAGAGAAGATGTGAGTAGTAAGTTCCCAGCAGGTATTCGGCCTATAACTGGTTGACTTTCCCACTACATGTCCAGTAATGCAGCATACCTTCACAGATATATAGGTCCCTAACTTAGTTTTCTTTTTCACTTCCATAGCAGGACTTCGGCATTCTGGGCAGGTCAATTTTAACAGCAGTGAATCAAGGCAAGATGAAAAAAAATGAACTTTGGGTCACTTATCTTCTCATCTTCTCATCTTCATTCTCTTCTACCACTGTGTCTTCCATGTCAGTGGTCGTCATGCTGCCAGAAGGGTAGATCCAATTGGGATCCTTTTCTATCTCATTTGCCCATCAAAAATCTGAGGACTCACTCTGCATGCTTGTGTTATGCAAATCTGGTGTGAGCTTGATTGGAGTGCTGCAAGCCTGCACCTGAAGAGACATGCAGGCACTTGAGCTAGATGTGGCTACTTCACTGCAAGTATCATCCTCCTGTTGAAGACATGGGTTCACACTGACTCTACACCCACTGTCATCATTGGAAACTTGATCTTCTGGTGTTCCGGACTGAGTTGTTTCAGTCTGAACAAGTGTGGATTTCCTGCAGTATGTGTGGTTCATCAACAATGACACTGCATCCTCGGGAAACTGTACAGCTGCATCCTTCATCTTCCATGGTCTTGAATTCTGTTCCACTAACTTTGCTTGAACTCCTACACTGATGCCTTTCTTTTACTGGAAGTTTGTTTTGCATGCTACCGTACTCCTTTCCACTGTGGTCATTTCTATGGCTTCCACTACGTCTTCATATACTTGTACCTGCAAATCAAAGAAAACTACCTATGAAATTTACACTGCATAGCAGGCTGTCAAAATAAATTATCCTGTTTTGGACAGCAGATTGCACACTATTTGGTTCAATGGATGATGCTCAATTCACATTTCCATGTTTAACAGTCTGTCACTGTCATTGTCTGAAGCATTATGCCCATTATGCATTTAACCATTTATACACGTTATTCTACAGTAGCTAACAGGTAGTATGCTAATTCCAGCTGTTTTCTTCCAATGGAAGGGAACATGAAGTGCCACATCACTGTACCAGCACTGAACACTGGTGCTGTACTTCATGAAGTGCCACATAACTGTACCAGCACTGAACACTGGTGCTGTACTCCATGAAGTGCCACATCACTGTACCAGCATTGAACACTGGTGCTGTACTCCATGAAGTTCCACATCACTGTACCAGCACTAAACACTGGTGCTGTACTCCATGAAGTGCCACATCACTGTACCAGCACTAAACACTGGTACTGTACTCCATGAAGTGCCACATCACTGTACCAGCACTGAACACTGGTGCTGTACTCCATGAAGTGCCACATCACTGTACCAGCACTGAACACTGGTGCTGTACTCCATGAAGTGCCACATAACTGTACCAGCACTGAACACTGGTGCTGTACTCCATGAAGTGCCACATCACTGTACCGGCACTGAACACTGGTGCTGTACTCCATGAAGTGCCACATAACTGTACCAGCACTGAACACTGGTGCTGTGCTCCATGAAGTGCCACATCACTGTACCAGCACTAAACACTGGTGCTGTACTCCAGAATGCCTTCAGTGACCATCTATCCACAAAACAGTTCAAACACTTAATACTACACCAAGTCAATACTTACCACTACAGAAAGTTTAACCTCTGCCTTGTTGGACAGTACAGAAAATGCACATTCCTCACTGGTCTCCTATCAGTACACACTCATTGTGTAGTGCAGCATTAATCATGTCTCTCTCTCCCTAAACAAAACATTTCTCCCTACCGTGACACCTTCAGCAGTACGCCAGAGCTCTGCCACCAGTTCATACTGCACAGGTCTTCATACATACGTACCTCTACAGGTTCTGGCACAGGACGGTCTTCCATGTCATCTGCAACCACTGCAGGCTCTGCTTCCTCATGCACTGTCTCTGTTTCATTCTGCCTCTGCACATGGCCATTAGGCTGTGGTAAGGGAAAAAAACAGGCAACTGTCACATTATAACCAGCACCCTGGATGTTATCAATGCTGGATGAAGGAGAAAATGAAGTTATTTACCTTGTATTGGCCATACAGTTGGTCATTCGCAACATCTGGCAAGGTTGGCTGGGATGTACTGAGAAGTTCCTCAGTAAGCTGCGGGGATAGTAAAGGCATTAATGACTCATACTTCACAAGCGTTAGACCATACATTGTACAAGTCATGCTAATCAAATGCAAGTATCCGATAACTGATGTGTTGTTCAAGCGTCTTACATTTTCATGCTGTTTGCGCTGCAGCTGCTGTTCAGATTATGTCCTTGGATGTGTGGTTGCAAAACTGAAAAGTGTAGGTACAGCGTCCTTAAGTAGTTGACGAGCGGGCTGCCTTGGCTTCATGTTTTCTGGCAGTAGTTGACTCTTGTAGTCCAGCTGAAATTGGTTCTCTACGAAATGTTTGGAGCACAGGAAGTGACGTGGTTTTGAACTGCTGAGCGATTCTTTCACAAACCTGCCTATCTTACTGACATAGGTTCATAGGTTCATACTAGGCTATCTGCCCTAGGGCATTTATAAGCCTAGCCAGAGTGTGTGTGGCTTTCACCACCCCTTAGGATGAGAATACTATACCCATTAGTTTGCTGTGCCTCTGTCCAGCAGTGACACAGAGATGATTCCTGGGGTAAACCTACGATCTCCCATCCACTCGTCAAGATTTCTCTTGAACAGAGTCAGTGAGGGGCTCTGCCTCACATGGACTGGGATTCTGTTCCATAGTGTAGGGAGTCTCTGGGTGATGAATCTGTCCCTCCAGCACGTCCTATTTATATCCGTGTTGAGGTTTAAGTCTCTTGCTCTCGTGGCTCTGGTGGATTTGGATTTTTGAGGTGGAGCATGTCCATTAATTCCGGGTTGGACATGGCCTTGTATGTCAGGCACAGATCACCTCTGAGCAGGCGGTATGCGACTGAATAGAGCTGGAGTTTCTTCAGTCGGGCATCGTATGACATATGTTTGAGCCCCTTTATCCTTTTGGTGAGGAACTTTTGGGGTCTTTCCAACTGCTGCAGGTGTCGGGTAAGGTACATTCCAAATGGGGCGTTGTACTCAATCATTGGTCTGATAAGTGAAGAGTACAGGGGTACAATGACCTCTCCTGATCTGGATGTGAATCCTTCATGATCAGGTGGGCAATGTAGAAGGTCTTCCTAACCACTTTGGCAATGTGAGTGTCAAAAGAGAGGTTACTGTCAACTTGGGTCCCCAGGTCCCTGATAACTTCTTCCGTGTTTGATGGATTACCACCTATGTGGTAATTAGGGGTTACCTTGTTTTTCCCAAAGGGTATGACTATACATTTTTTGGCATTTAGCTTAAGGCCATGGCTCTGGCACCAGTTATCCATTTCTATGAGACCTCTCTGGAGGATGTCTGTGTCTGATGGAGTGTCAATTATGGTGCCCAGTTTGCAGTCATCTGCAAATTTTGTCAGCCACAATCCCCCTATGTTTGCCTGCACTTCAGAAAAATAAATGCCGAACAAGAGGGGGCCCAGGACTGAGCCCTGTGGGACACCACTCGTGACCGGCTTAGAGTCTGACATGGCACAAACAACTCTAACCCTGTGTGTTCTGTCCTTGAGCCAGTTTGCAACCCATCTTGTGACATATGGGTTTACATCTAAGCTGGTGAGCTTTTCTATGATGCCCGAGTGGGGTATTGTGTCGAACGCTTTTGCTAGGTCAAGGTAGGCTGTGTGAACTGCCTTACCCTCATCAATGGCCTTAGTGACTGTTTCAAAAAAGTCGACCAAGTTCAAGAGGCAGGATCTGCCCTTGACAAAGCCAAATTGGGTGGGATCCAGTGTCTGTAGGTCCCCAATGTCTTTATTTATGAGTTCCATTATGATCCTCTCCATAGCTTTGCAGACAAGGCTCGTCAAGCTTATGGGGCGGTAATTTCCAGGGTCCGTAGAAGCACCGCCTTTGTGGAGTGGGACCACAGTTGCCATACGCCATTCTTTGGGTACATATCCTGTAGTAAGGCTAAGATTAAACAGCAGCCTTATGTGTGGGTTTAGTTCCTCATTGAGTTCGTGTAGCACACAGCCGGGGACACCGTCCGGTCCCATTGATGCTGTGTTTTTGCTTTAGAGAGCAGCTCTCACCTGGGCATCTGAGATGTTTGGGAGGCTAGACTCTGTTGGGATAGATATTTCTCCTTTTGGGGGGGAGGGAGGGGAGAAATTTGCACTGAACCTGTCTGCCAGTATGTTGGCAATGTCTGTGGGTTCAGTGATTTTTTATCATTTTGGACTAATTCTGAGCATATCTGGGAGTTTCCACCCAGGTTTCTAACATAGCTAAAGAAGGCCTTATGATTGTCTTTTGTGTCATTAGCGATTTTTCTCTCAAAGTTGGCCTTGGATGATTTTATGAGTGATCGTAGTTTTCTGCTAGTATTGATCAGAGATGCCTTCCCTTTTAGGGATTTTGCTCTGTCATGTAGTAGCTTTCTCCTCTTGTTGTAGAGTTTGTTTATGGCTGGGGTCCACCAGACCGGGCACCTGCCTTTGGTGGAAAAGGTCTTGATTTTATTAGGGATTGCTTGATCCATACATTCCTGGAGGTGCTCGTAGAAGGCATTTGTAAGGGTTTCAGCAGCGTGGGTTGTGGTTTCCACTGGCTCGGGGGCCTTGAAGGATACCACTCCAGTCTTAAGAAGTGTGAAGTTTGCTTTTGAGAAGTTCTTCACTGTGGTCTTTTTTGCTGGGGGTGGGGGCGGGATGTGGATCTCCAATGAGATTAATTTATGGTCTGATCTCACCAATGAGGGATATACTTGCGGTGTGGGGCATTTTGACCCCATGTTTGTGATGATCAGGTCTAGTATATTTTCTACTCTTGTGGGAATGGTGACTAGTTGTTCCATAGCATTTGAGTTTATGAACTCCAGGAACCTTTGGGCTAGGGTGTTGGGACTTGAGTAATGTTCCCAGTCTATGTTTGGGTAGTTGAAGTCACCCAATATGATGGTGTTTGGAGAGACATTCATACTCTCCAGTGTCTTCAGGAAGGCTGTGTGGGTTTCCTGAGTTTGAGAAGGTGGTCTGTAGCATGCTACAAACTGTAGGGCAGTTTTACCTATGGTTAATTGCACCTGGATGGTCTCCGATGCTTCGTGCGTTGCCACTAACCTGGAGGTGTGGGTATCCTTTATGAATATGGATACTCCCCTCCTTTTGTGGTTCGGTCAGGATTTTGGGGCGGAACGCATGATATGAGGTATAACCTGATAGTGCTGGGGTGCTCTCAGGAGCCTTGAACCAGGTTTCAGTCACAGCACAGACATCGATGTTCTCCATACTGAGGAGGGCTTCAAGGGCGTGCATCTTGAGGTTTAGACTTCTGGCATTGAGCAGTATTACCCTTAGTTTTTCTCCATTTGTGTTTTGTAGGGTGGTAGGTTTATCATTTGAGCCTTGCCTAAAAAGGCACTATGGGGTGGCAAGAGCCTTTGCCAATATCCGGAAGCCCAGGGTGACAGGTGCAAGCCGTCCCTTGCGAAGCAGCGTGGCTTGTCAAGCATGTCATCCCAGGCAGACAGACATTGGATCCCCTTAGAATGACACCAGTAATTAAGCCAATTATTAAAGCTTATCATTTTGTCTCTGTATTGTGGCATCATTCTTGGTGAGGGTAGGATACTGCTCAGGGTCAGGGTCATACCGGCCTGGGCTACATAATCTGAGAGCTCCTCTATGTCTCTTTTCATGTAGTCCAGGGAGGTACGTCTCAGGTCGTCCACACTGGCATGGACAATGACTGAGTCATACTTGTACTTGCTGTGGAGTGACCTGAGTGCTTGTGTTATGTGGCGGATTCTAGTGCCTGACAGGCAGCTTACTGTGATCTTTTCCTTGTTCAGTCTGGTGAGTGGGACGTCAGTGTGTCTGACTATGGAGTCACCTATAACAAGTGTGTCTGGCATTGTGTTTGGCCTTAAGGGCTGTGACTGTTTAGCACACTGACTTTGAGAACTATGTGTTGCATGTCTTATGTCTTGAGGTGGCAGTTGCTTGGGTGTCTGCTTTGGAGGCCTCTGTAGTTTTGGTAGATTTTTGATCAGTGCCTCCGAGTATGTCTTTGTGTGTTTATGTGTTTGTTTTGCAGTTGTGATAGTTCTATGTGAAACTGGGTTTGTGGTGTGCTTGGTTTCCTTCTCCTCCTGTCTGGTCTTGCCAGTCCTGAGTTGAGAGAGCTCAGTCTCCAATTTGGCTATATAGTTGCATCTCTCACATGTATTTGTGTTTTGTGAGATAAGGAGTGGGTTGTCTGTGTACATGAGGCAATTGTAACATTGCCTCAAGATGCCCAGATTCACCAGCTGAACAGGAGAGGACGCTAGCAACTGACCCTTCGACATGCTAGAAAAAGTAAAAAAGTTTGCTGTGTAACTGAGTCAGAAGGGACCTATCCCACAGTTCACCACCCATTGTGTACACAGTTTAATGTCACGTGGAAAGCGATGGAAGGATATACCGGGTGGCAGATTGTCTCGGCGAACATGACAACCATAGGCAAAACATGTCGGCATGGCTACACTCACCTAAATAAAAATAGAAAGAGTAGAGACTCAACTCCTAAGCACATATCAGTTGCATCGATTAATATGCTACTTCACCAAATACTTTGGCAATTCCTATACAACTTTGGCAATTCCTATACAACCTTGGCTGCACTTCAACATTAGCTGTAGACCTAATCTTACACAAATCTTGCGATGGTTACTCTTTCCTTCTTGGGACAGTCCACACTTACTTGCTCTGTGTTGTCAGTCTCACCTTACCTGACCTTTCTCAGCTGCCACTCAAAGGCCTGGTTGTTAAGTGCCACCTAAATGCACTCATTACACACAGCTTTACACACTAAGGCAATGAAGAATTGATCTAATGAAGAATGAAGAATTGATCAATCCAGAGAGACAAATGGATGCCGGCGAGTAAGGATTAAAAAACCTTGATGCATTACTACTGCTGCCACACGCCCATATTATGACATGCAGAGACAGGATTGGCAAACATGGCAGTAAAAGTTCAATTGCCACACCAGTAAAATCGTCCTTTGCTAATACTTGCTAGTAGTCTGTTTACAGTGCAACTTGCATTCATAGCTTCAGAGTTTTGGTTCAAGCACTTGGGATTAACACAAGGCCATTGACACTGTGGAGCATTTACCTCTTGTAACCAGACAACCCTCTACCACCTAGGAACACAACTTATGAGACATGCATTAAACTTAAGAACCTATACTCTTAGTCCTCTCCTCTCCCAACAGTATTACTGGCACTGAGAATGTTGGCAACACAAACACTACACCTCAATCACCCCTCCCCCCATTCTCTCTCTAAAAGAATTTGTTTGACAGTGAGAAAAATGGATTGCAAGCAACAAACAGACCCCTGGCATTCCACTTGTCTCCATGATAGACAGGGGCATCATGTGCTGACATGTCTAAACTTGGACAAAACACTTGGGTATGCTTGTAAGCCCCTTTGGGCAATACACTGAGTAATTGCCAATGATTATTTGATTTAAAAAAATTGTGACTGTCGTCTGAGAACTGTGATCATTAACCACCAAGACTTGTATGCTTCACCAGTAATACAGACCAAGACTTGTATAAAGTGCATCAATACTGAAAACCTCAATATGTCTGAAAGGTATACCAAACTAGTGGCCATAGCAAAGACATAAGCTTTTCAGACAGCTGGATATCTGGATACATGCACACAACATTCTTACTGAAACTGGTGTTTGCTGTAGCATAGAATAGATTCAGGCCTGCTGAATCTAGCTTTGTTTGCATAACTTGAGCACTAATCCAGGCCTTCTTAAAAGTAATCAATTGTATTTATTACTGCTTGGTAGTAACCTGATTAAAGAGTAGCTATCATTCTAAGCCTTTTGGTTTAAGCACTTGGGCTTCAGACCAGTTGTTTTATATTAAGAAGGTTTGTGGTCTGCACTATTGTGGCACAACAAGTAGCTTACATCCTTCTAAGTTGGGAACTGCTGATTGAAGACTCAGTGTCTTTTATTCTAAAAGTGTATTAGTTCTGGTTTAAGCACTTGGGCTTCAGACCAGTTGTTTTACATTAAGAAGGTTTGTGGTCTGCACTGTTGTGGCAGAACAGGTAGCTTACATCCTTCTAAGTTGGGAACTGCTGATTGAAGGCTCAGTGTCTTTTATTCTAAAAAGTGTATTAGTTCTGGTTTAAGCACTTGGGCTTCAGGCCAGTTATTTTGGTTCGTAAATATACTGATCCAAAGGATATTGCCAATATCCTGGCAGATCGATTCAGTGCCAACTTCACCCCCCTCTCACCCCCTAAATGGCCCATCTCAATACCAGAAGATTGCCAAATTCCAGTAATAACAGCCACACAGGTACAAAACATACTCTCTAAAGCCAAGAATACAGCATCCATGGGACCAGATGACATCCCGGGCTGTGTACTACATGAACTACAATATGAACTGGCACCTCACCTAAGTGTCATGTTTAATCATAGCCTCACCTCAGGATTCGTGCCCAATGAGTGGCGCAGAGCTACAGTTATCCCAATCCACAAGGGGGGATCCACCTTGGATCCCAGAAACTACCATCCCATCAGTCTGACAAGCCTTATCTGCAAGGCCATGGATCGTATTATCATGGAACTTATAAACAAAGACATTGGCAACCTTCAAACACTGGACCCCACCCAGTTTGGGTTTGTGAAGGGCCGATCTTGTCTCCTGAACCTGATTGACTTCTTTGAATCAGTCTCCAGAGCCATGGACAAGGGTAAGGTGGTCCACACAGCCTATCTAGACCTTGCCAAGGCCGTTGATACCATCCCCCACTCTGGAATCATAGATAAACTTACTAAGTTGGGCATTAATCCCTATGTCACCCAATGGGTTGCTAAATGGCTTACTGATAGAACCCACACTGTAAAAGTAGCCGACTCCAAATCCAGCTCCAGACAAGTGACAAGTGGAGTACCTCAGGGTTCAGTCCTGGGGCGCTCTTGTTTGGCATCTACTTCTCTGAAGTACAGGTCAACACTAAGGGACTCTGGCTAACAAAGTTTGCAGATGACTGCAAACTGGGAGCCATTATTGAATCCCAAATGATGTGGATACTCTACAAAAGGGCCTTACAGAAACAGATGCTTGGTGCCAGAGCCATGGGCTCAAGCTCAATGCCAAGAAATGTATTGTTATCCCCTTTGGGAAAAACATGTATCCATGAATTACCATATAGGTGGCAGTACACTAAACACAGAAAGTGTGATAAGAGACTTAGGGACACAGGTGGACAGTGGTCTCACCTTCGATAACCACATCGCCACAACAGTCAGGAAATCCTTCTATGTGGCACACCTCATCACGAAGGGGTTTTCATCCAGAAAAAGGAGGTCATTGTCCCACTGTACTCATCCCTCATTAGACCCATTATAGAATACAACCCCCCATTTGGTATGTACCTCTCAAGACATCTGCAACAACTGGAAAGGCCTCAGAAATACCTCACTAAAAGAATCACAGGCCTAAAGCAGATGCCCTACACTGACCGCCTTAAAAAACTCCAGCTATACTCTGTCACATCGTCTACTCAGAGGCGATCTCTGCTTAACATACAAGGCCATGTCAAACCCAGAGCTGTTGGACATGCTACACTTAAAGAAATCCCAATCCCTCAGAAATACATGCTCTAGGGATCTAAACCTTGTCATCACAATAAACAAAACATGCTGGAGGGATAGGTTCCTGACCCAGAGACTCCCCAGACTCTGGAATAGATTGCCCATACATGTCAAGCAGAGTCCCTCTTTGGACCTCTTCAAGAGGAACCTTGACGATTGGATGGGAGAAAGGAAATTCACCCCAGGGATCACGTCAGTCGCCCTGCTAGACAGGGGTCCAGGAAAGTAAATAATGTGGGAAGAAATAGCCAGGGAATTGTTATGGCTAGGCTTGTATAGGCCCTAGGGCTGATAGCCTAGTACCAACCTATGAACCTATGAACCTATGGTCTTCACTCTTGTTGGAGGAGATGCTGGACTCTGCCCTTCTGAGCTTGGAATTTCTAGTTAAAGGCTTATAGTGCCTGCATATTTGAACTGTTTCTTACTGAAATTGGTGCGCCTTGTTTGCTGTAGTATAGACTAGATCCTGCTAAACCTGTTGAATCTAGCTTTGTTTGCATAACTTGAGCACTAATCCAGGCCTTCTTAAAAGTATTCAATTGTATTTATTACTGCTTGGTAGTAACCTGATTAAAATGTAGCTATCATTTTAAGCCTTTTGGTTTAAGCACTTGGGCTTCAGACCAGTTGTTTTACATTACGAAGGTTTGTGGTCTGCACTGTTGTGGCAAGACAGGTAGTTTACATCCCTCCAAGTTTGGAACTGCTGAGTGAAATTTAGAGAAAGAGAGAGAAGGAAAAGAAAACCTACCAGCTATATACACTGTATCAGAATAGTGTTTAATAACTAACCCTCTGAGTTATTATAAAAAAAAAAGAAATTATATATAATTGCTCTTTGAGGTAGCAGCAATATGCCTTACCTTCAAGTAATACAACCTACTACCGTACTTCCACATGTATAATTTCAGAATGTGGGGATGATCAGAAATGGAAGGTATTTATAACTATTGTGTGATACGTGCAGGAGATTAAGACTGAAGTGAAGCTAAGACTAGGGACCATTTTCAGATATCAAGGGTGTTATAGCCATCTTACACCTTCTAGTAATTGCTTTTTTTTGGCTGCCAGAACCACTGTGAAGAGTATAGAATGTGTTGCGTGACCCCACAGAGGACTATATTCTCCAGCTCAATGAGGGATAATGGAAATGTCTTGATTCACTCATCATAAAAGTCCCCTCAATACTTCATTAAAGTGAGGTATTCTTATATAATGTGTTGCCATGAGGCTACATGGTGTGCCTGCTGACATCTCCAACAAAGATAAGGGGGATTGGGGAACCACTTCGGCACTAAATTCAGATGTTAAAAATAACTGGTGGCACTTTTGGGCAAATAATCTCTATGTGGGAGAGAAGGTCGATCTGAAAGGCTAACTCAATGAAAGTGGGCATTGCTGAACTGTTATCACCTTATTGGTTTCTCTTTGAAATCTCTGGATGAAGTCCTATATGTTATTATAAAATGCTTAAACCAGGATAATAGTAAAACTGAAAATACTTAGCTTGATTTTATCATTAGAGTAGATTGTTAGTTCCAGTGTTTGGAGTAGTGAGAAACTGGAAAACATTTCAACCTGGCTCTCTTTAAGTGGTCTCTGAAGCATGGAGATAAATGATAGCATGAGAATTAGTGTGTCGGCAGGATATGCTATTCTTCAATTATATCCTGGAAGGAGACAGCTGAAAAATTGTTGTATAGTTGCCAGGCAAAGAGCAGATTATTGCCCACTAAATCCTCCAAGGGAGACTTTCTCAAGCATCCCTAGAAACAAGATGGGTGTAGTAAGGGAGACATAAAGACACCAAAGTGAAAGAAAGATCTAATTTGACAGATATATCACAAAGGCCTGGTAGAAGGTGTTTAAATATTGAGAAGTACCAATTATTGGAGCTTTAGTGTGTAGGCCAACAGCTACAACAAACAACAAATCATGGGGCAACTAACCTTGTTTGCCTCGGTATTTGGTCCTCAAAACTGTGGCTGCACTTCCTGCTTCATGTTAGAGGCCCAGGCCAGAACCAAACATGTCTAGTGCAATTCCCCAAAAAGCTTAAATAATGTAGCTTGATATGCTATTATTATGTTAGGTAAATGAATGCCTCCTAGATATTTGGTGGCATAATAGGGGGCCAGAGTGCCCCGTGCATGGAAGGAGCTAATAAAAATCTCAGAATCGTTTTATCCCCTGCCTGTAACACAGTGTAGAGTAAACTTTGTGGGAGACTTGACAGGATATAAAATACTGGAGATATAAGGCAATTTTGACTAGTAAAACTCTGAGATATAAAGGCATGTTCCAAATATACCACTCTTGTATACTTGTCCCTAATGTCTGACTAATAAGCTTCAGATTCATATCTCTAGTCTTCTTTGGTGTCAAGGCAAGGGTAATTCCCAACTATTACAGAGAGGGTGCATTAAAGGTACAACGCAACTTATTTTTCACCACTTGAGAGAAGGAAGTATTTTGCAGAATTAAAGAAGACTTTCTCAGATTGATCTTATAACCTGATATGTAAAAACATACCGAGAGAACGTCCCAAATGTGTGGGAGTGTTGAGTTGGCATTGTTAATAAAAAATATCATATAATCAGCAACGAGTGCCACCCTGCTTTCCATATGAATACATTGTGAGTTCAAGTCTAGTTGATACATGTTCTGCTGTAAGATTACCAATAGTGGGTCCATGGCCAGTATGAATAATATGGGTGCTGATGGGCAGGCTTGCCTAACTCCCTTGGCTATGGCCAGTGATCCTGCAAATGATCTGCAAATTGTGCTATGTAATCCCATGTGATGTTGTCAAATGTCTCCTCTGTGTCAACAGGAAGAATTGCAGCCAGAAACAGTGCAAACAGAAGTTTACATAATGAACCTGTTTCTAACCATTATACCACCCTCAGTGTCTGATGCCAGTAGGTCCTACCTTTAATAACGCCATCCTGGTTGGGATGAATTAAATGATTAGTAAAGGTGCTATGCTCTTTGCCCATATACTCATGTAAATGTCACTATGTATACTGAGAAGAGATGTTGGACTGTAATTTAATGGTAGTGAAGTGTCTTTATCTGGTTTTACCAGAGGGAGCAGAATGGAATGCATGAGGAGGAGGGGTTGTACACTGGCAGCTGACCAAAAGGCCTTACAAAGTAATTAGAAAGCTGGGATGGGAAGTCCATCCATGCTAGGCATTTTATTTACCTTCAGTTTTTTAATGTCATTGTATGCTGCTTGTATGGGAATAGGAGTCTCCAACAAATGAGTCTGTTACTGTGTTAAAACTGGTAAAGTTGGGAAACTAAAGGGAGATTCAAGGAACATGGATATGAGGTAAATGGCCCACTAGTGTTGCTGTAAAATCTGGATGATACTGCCTCAAGTGATTAATTATCTGCAGAGTGTTCATCCCCTGTGAACTGCGTTTAGATCTACAATTTGCCAAAGGAGAGAATGCCTTGCTAGTCTAAATAAAATGGGGTGAGAAGCCTTCATAATACTAGAGCTGTAACCTATCTAGGGCTAAGTCTGTTTTCTTATTTAATATTTCCTAGATTTTCTTCCTTAATGAAGACAGCAAAGGTGATTTAGTGTTTTTATAGAGGAATGTTGCTGCAGTTCCTGGTGGTGCTAATGCTGTAAGGAATTCAGCTCAGTTGTCAATTGTTTCTACAGGCGAGTTGTCAAAGTACATTAGCCCAGTATGTATAAATACCTTACAAATGTCCAAAAGAATTGGGGATTCATCCTCTGGCAAGTGCACTGCCAAGAAATCCTGATTAAGTGCAATCAGAAGTTGCACAAAATCTGGTTTCATAGTGTAATAAGGGTAGAGCCTCCAAAGTTATGGGGTAATAGAACTGGATTAGTAAGGGTACACTGTATAGTATCCTGGTCTAAATATGGATAAGGGGTATCTTGATAAGTTGGCTGAAGATCTAAAAGGTAGTCCACTAAATAAATTCTATTAGTTCTGGTGGAGGAGGAAAACCTTGAGGAAGGACGGGTAAACTAAGTATAGGTGGTCTGGATATGTGCACCTAGATAATAAAGAGACATACTGTTCGTCCAAGACTGCAGCCACCTAGCATTAGGGGATAACTGAAAAGAGCAGGCAGCTGAGATATCCAAGGAATCCAGTATGCAGTTAAAGCACAGCATCAGAAGCAAATGCCCCTTTTGATTCCTTTGTATATAATGAAGGTGCTATTTAATCCTACTGACAGTAATGAAAGAATGGAAATACTCAGAGACCAATGCTATGACCTGTGATCACATTTTGGATACTGCCCCAGCCAGATCTCCACCCTGATAACAAAAAGTCTCAAGTGGCAATATTAAGCTAGATCCCTTCTTCAATGATATTGAAACTCCTTTACACTTTCCAGATGAAAGTGAGGAAGAAACAACTATTTCATACTCCTACAACATTAGCTTAGCATGCTCACTTTCAGACAGATGTGTTTCTTGAACAATACATCTGGGGAATGTTGTTTCACCCAAGTACGTAAACTTGCCCAATTGATAGGAGAGTTTATACCATTTACATTAAGCCTAACTAATTTCATGTAATAGTGTAGAAAGCAAGATAGCTATCCTATCAAGTGGCTTACAATAATTTGTGTGCTTGTATATCACGTCTTGGGTGAGGAAAGCTTTAGCATGCACAAAACATAGTTCTCCTGCATGAGCAAGTAACAAAGAACAATAGGTATTCACCTACATTACAAAAAAGAAAAGCATGGAAAACACAACAGTTAACATATTTGACTGGAGGATAACATGTAAAATGTAGCTATCCAATAACCAAGGTTTTCCCCTACTAGGAAATATGAATTAAATTTAGCAAAACTGTGTACAATACAGTTTGCAGCTTCCAAGGTCATAGGTCACACTTCAATCCCTTTAATTACCAAGGAAGAAGTCAGGTTCCTGTGTCAAATGGCATAACTCATGCTGCACCTAATGAGCTCCAGACAAATACTTTCCTGTCTGCAAGAAAGAGGGCATTCTGAAATCCACTCATGAATTTCTGGCCATAATATAACAGACTAGAAGAGCAGTGCTACTGTCCAGTCAACCATTTCAACTTGAGGACTCAAGGAATAGAATTATATTAGTGATAATTCCTCTGAATGGTTAGTCTTCACTGGCACCACTTTGGATATCTTGGGGTTCAGGGATGATAATACACCCCCATTCTCAGCCTGCCCTCATTTAGTCAGGGAAGAAATCCAATGCAAATTATCCGGGATTCGAGATGGCGGCATGATCCTTAAGATATTGTGTTGCCTCCTATAGTTGTGAAAATACTTGTGTGCCTTCCAACAGTTGAGCCCGTAGCTGGGCAGAATAGAGAAGGGAGGATTTCAAGCCCTTGTTTGTGAGGAGCCATAGAACAGCCTTCATCAAATCTCACCTTCCTTCCTAAATAGGTAATGTCTTTGTGCAACAAGTAGCCCTGAGAATCTTCTCTTTTTGTTCCAAATATGGGAAATGCACTATTACTAGTCTAGGTGGTGTGTCTGGTTTTGGCATGGATCCAGGGATCCGTGCACCTTCTCAGTAATAAGCTTAGAGTTGCTATCTAACCTGAGAGTAGTACAGATCCAAGAGTGAATAAAATGCAGTGATAGTAAACTTTTTGTTCTGCACCGTCTTGGATACCCAAAATCCTTACATTATTTCAGCACCCTCTATTTTCTTGATCAACTCAGTCATTTAGCAGCTGTGTAAAGTCCCGCAAAGATAAAATTCAGTGTTCGATTTCCTCCATGTGGCTGTACAAATCCTGAGTAGTCAGGTCTAATGTGGTTGTGTACTGTATCACTCCTGCCACCATCAGTTTAATCTGCTGAAGTTGTAGGTGTAATGGGGATTGAAATTTCTCCATAGACATATGACGCTGTTGAATGGTAGTTGTTATTTCTGCAGGTGACCTGCTAGGTTGTTGCTGCAGTGATGCCATTGAATCATCCACATGCTTACTAGGCAGCATGAAAGTTCTGTCAGTCATATTAGTAGCAGTTTGATTGGGTGATCTTGTCTTTCAAATAGTATTTAGCCTTTTTCTGGCTTTGGGAGAAGATTTTTTTGGCAACATGACACAAGGCAGCATGTAAGCTTGCCCTGAAAAAATGTGCTTTTCCTAGGTTAATAGGTACGAGGCTAGCTGCTCCTACAGGCCATTTTAAGCCTAGACAAATTCCCTTTTTGTGCTTGAAATAACTTATCCCATTTGATTATAGATTGTCCTTACCAATCCCATGGTCAATCATTATATATTACCCCAAATAAGAATAAATGGGATCATACCATAAATAATCTACGGGGACCCATGTATGGGATAAAGCATTTAGGAGTTGCATCTGTCCATTAGTAGTACAGGGGAGGCAGTCCTGGGGTAAATTTTGTTTCACATCCATAGATCTAAGTTGTGCCTGAAAATGGACAGGGATGGACTTTGTTTTAAGTGGATTTTTAGTGTTCCATGGAGCTCTAAAAAGCATGTCTGCATGTAGTACTATTGGATAATAGTGAGTGTGACAAGGCAAATATCCCTCCCCTTTTTTATTTAGAAGAAGGTATTTCTTTCTTGAAAGCTCTGCTGGTGTAGATAATGGTCTGAGCATTAATAGTGTTTGCTTAAATCATTATATAAACAAACAGAGATTAGATGGCTAGTTCTTTATAGCTCCTAAGAGTATACAGTATGATTACTATTACTGTCAGGTTAAGCAAATCATAAGGTGATATAGCTGATTTTGAGAGATGGTGCAGCTGTACAGATGTATGTTGCCTGAGCACTGACTGCAAGTTTAGAGTGATGGATGTGAATTGCCCAGTATGAAGGGGAGGCCAGCCATTAAGTACAAAATATTCAGTGATATGGTGATGCTTTCACTGAGAATTTGTGACATGGGGTGCTTCAGGTTAGACAATTGTGTTAAGTGTACATGCAGTTTTGGTGTAAGCATGATGTCAGATTGTGAGTATATATATATATATATATATATATATATATATATATATATATATATATGTGTGTGTGTGTGTGTGTGTGTGTATATATGCAAATGTATGTCTTTTTATAGAAATTCATTGTTTTGAAACTCAACTTATTGAATCTAACTTATCAAAACTCAACTTATCTAAACCCAGAAAACTCACAAAAAAAGAAATTTTTTTTGTACAGTGTAAAATTATTTGTTCATCACTGGCATGAGTTTTCTTATGAATATATAAGTGATATTGCAGTTTGCTTTATTATGATATGCTATATTATGTTAGCTGGTGGTGTACTTCCAGTATGTTTTCCCTTTCCCTCTGTAGTGTGACCGTTATACCTCTCAACCTGGAAACATCAAAAATCTGGACAAGGCCCATGAAAAATAGGTACAAATCTGTACGGTGATTAACAAAAAAGTTGCTTACATAATTATGTAACCCCGCCCACTTCAAAGGAATTGTGGGATACCAACTTTCAAATGCAAACTGAAGAATAGACAACCAAAATATGACACCAGAGTCCCCCTGCAGCCATTCCAGTGTCCCATTACCTGGCCAGTTCACCCCATTTACCATAAACAATAATGTGTGCATGCACACTGCATATTGCTTTATGTCTACAATGATTATTTGGATTTTATTTTTACATTTTACAGCACAATGCACAAACACTAATAGACATCTGGCAGATGTCTCTGTTAAACAAAGCAATACTGTCTCACAATGAAAATAGACTTGGCATTAAAACTTCTCTGCCCTTGAAACTCACATTCATTGAAACAGCATTGAAACCCACACCACAAAAGTACCTCACCAAGAGGATCAAAGGGCTCAAACAGATGCCATATGCTGCCCGGTTAAAGAAACTCCAGCTCTACTCAGTGGCATACCGCCTGCTCAGAGGCGATCTGTGCCTGATGTATAAAGCCATGTCCAACCCAGAATTAATGGACATGCTGCACCTCAGAAAATCAAAATCCAAGATTCAAAGATGGCTGCCATGCTGTAAACACTGCTAAACTGCAGCTCTTCAATTAACCCGAGGAAAATCTCTGATCTGAGTGGGTATCAGGAGGTTTAAACATCGAATTGACGATAAAAAGTTGCATTTATACTTACCTAATCTAAAATCAGTTAAAAAAGTGGGAAAAAAAAGTATTTATCCATCAGGATTACAAGTGATTACTTTGCTCTGAAGAGAGAAACAAACAAAGGACCGTGTGCTTTCTTTATTCTGCCTTTCTGCTTGGGGAAAGGAAAATCTTGCAACAAGGAAGAACCATGGAAACAACTACTACTAAGACAAAGTTGTCAGAACTACAGTCGCCAGTAAAAGATGGAACTGCAAAAAAACAAAGGATTACTAGACAGCAGGAACAACAGAAACCAGAAACTAGATCCAGGACTGATCAGCCACTAAACATGGAGGATATCAAACACGCTTTACTACCTATACAGGAAGCTCTAAAGGACTTGACCTCACAAATACAAACATTTGGAGTTTTATGCAATCAATTGCTTCAGAGAATGGACAAAACTGAGACCAGAATTTCTGAAATAGAGGACAAAATTGACATGCTGGAGAAAAAATCAAAGGTATGTGATGTGGATGTACAAGCCATGCAAAATAAACTTATTGATTTAGAAGCAAGGTCTAGAAGAAATAATATTATTATAAGAGGAATCCCTGAAAACATCCAGTACGCAGACCTAATACCAGCCATAACACAAATATTTGAAATCCTGTTAAATGATGCTGATGGGGTGAAACAGATTGTAATAGAAAGGGCACACAGAGCACTGAGAGAGGTACAAGCTTCTACTATTCCTAGACCTGTATATGTTAAGATATTGAACTTTCAAGATGTTAGCAAAATACTGTTTACTGCAAAAAAAAAATGGTGGCTATGTTATGTGGAAAAATGTTAAAATATTTCTGGCTCAAGATTTACCATTACAAGTAAGGCAGGCTAGACAGTCTTTATCTGCTTACTGTAAATTTCTGATTGATAAACAAATTAAATTCCAGATGAAATACCCCAATATGCTTACATTTATGGTGGATGGCACTAAATATTCTGTTTCCAATAAAAATCAGGCAAAATAAGTGTTTCTGAAAGTTTTTAAAGTTCTACCTGCATCAGAGGGCTGAAAAGGACTTCCATTGAGACTGGCATGTTCCTGTAGTCAGATCCAGCATGTATTTTACCTCAAGGCTTTTCTAATCCTTTGTTTCTTCACTAAACTGCTCAGGCCTCTGAAAAAGCAATAAAACTGTTTGTTTATGCTAATCTGAGGGTCTGCTTTCTGGTTTCCAGACTTTTATGACCTCCAAGGTCTATTTCCATTGTGTGGTAAACAGGAAATGCCTGGATTTCAACTGAGAGTGTTGATTTGGATGTAACACTTCCTGTGGTCCTGCTGTGAAAGAGGTCCCCCGTCGTGAGTATTTCTGATGGTTTCCTGGTTTGAGAAGACAAAGAGAACTGGAAATAATATGTTAATGTTCTTTTTATAACAAAATAATATTACAGTATGTACTTAAAGCACATAATAACATGTACTTTTACTATTTTTTTCTTCTTTTATAGGTGTGAACCAAAATCGTTTTTTTTACTATATGCAGTGAGTGGCAGGCACTGTGTAGGGTACAGATTTAAAATGTAGTATGCATTTTTTTTTCTCTCTCCCTCCTCTCTTCTGTAAAAAGTTTATGTACATAATGATTGCAACAAAACAGATACTTAAGGTAGGATAAAATAAGTACCCAATCTACTAAAACTTTCCTTTACACAGTAATAACCTTAGAAATGAGATTTGTTTAACTAATAGTTAAACCAAAGCTGTAGTTAAGTAGCGGTGTTTGGTAGGGAATGTGTAGTTTAGACTTTGATGTAGATATGCTAGAATATATAGGTTGTAAGTTTAGGAAATGTTTTAAATGTTATTACCTGAAGTTTCTCAATGTGTTGGTGTGTTTAACCTTGTTTATATTTTCTCTTATACAAGACCTATATAAATCCTGGTCCAGGGGTAAAGTGGGTAAGCACTGGTTAGGGACGGGATGTAGGAAATGCTTCCAGATTAGATATAGTGTACAGTCAATACATGTCAATTTGATAATTCCCCTCTTATATTGTTATTTGATACCAAGACCTGCGAATGTGGGAGTTGAACTCATGGAATGTTAAAGGGCTCCAGAACTTGAAGTAGAGAAAGCTGTTGCTACACATATTATTACAGGACAAAGCACTGTTTGTATTTCTACAGGAAACACATTTGATGAATGAACAATGGAATGATATTAGAAAAAAGAACTGGATTAGAGAGCTAGTGACATCAGAAGGTAAGACAAACAGTGCGGGAGTGGCTATAATTATCAAAACCCAATACAAAGATGGGATTTTAGACTCCAAAGTGGATCCAAATGGGCGATGGTGTTATGTGATTTTATCGGATAATGCTTTTGATAAACCTATCCTACTTTTGAATATATATGCCCCATGTAATGATCAACACAGTTTCATAGCAACATTATATCCAATATTAACACAATATGATGGTTATTATTTTGTTGTGGGTGGGGGCTGGAATACCTATCAAAATCCAAAGTTGGATAGGTCTTGTCCACAAAGAGCATTTAATAAGCAGGCCGGGATAGCATTAAATGATTTTAAGGAAGATTTTCAATTGTATGACCCCTTTTCTTATTCACAAGATATTAATAATGCAAATAAATACACCTTCTATTCACCATGCCACAAAATGTGGGCTAGAATAGATTACCTTTTGGTATCTAAAGCACTAACGAATTTAGAACCAGTGGTAGTTATACATACTCGTCATCTATCAGATCACTCAAAAATTTTGTTAAAATTTTCTAAAGATTTAAAAGACACAAGAAGGCATAGGGGTTATAATTGGTCACTCAACCCAAATCTTTTAAGTAAAAAAGAGATAGCAGACGGAATTATAAAATATTTGAAAGAATTTACAGATAGCTTGAAGCTCCAAAAACATACTCCTGACATTGAATGGGCGACAGCTAAAGCTCAAATTAGAGGATTTCTTATACAAAAAGCCTCATATTATAAGAAAATTCATAATAGTGATATTCAAAAACTAGAAATAAGAATAAAACAACTTGATAATGAGCTGATTCAGAATTTTAACGCTCAAACTGAGGAGGAAATGTTGAAGCTTCAAAGGGATCTCTTTTTGCTTCATAATAATAAATTAACACTTCAAGAACATAGGTATTTAGTGAAATATGCTAATAATGTTGAAATACCATCAAAAGCACTGGCAAGGATTATAAATCAATCAAAAACAACTGGATATATTTCGGAAATACAGTATAACGACACAATATATTCTAAAACTGAGGATATTGTTGATGTTTTGGGGAAAATCTATACTAAGGTGTATGAGGGGCAAACTGATAGGTCTCTACATAACCAGAATAAAAGTTTTTTGCAAAAAATTAACTTTCCAGAATTAGAAGAGAGCCTGTAAAGTGACCTGATTAAACCTATTTCTAAAGAAGAAATAGTATATACAATTCAACATATGAAAGCACATAAGTCGCCAGGGCCTGATGGTATTACAGCTGAATTTTACAAATAGTTTGCTGATAGTTTGGGAAAAGAATTGTCTCATGTATTTAATTATATAACTAAAAATAAAATTAGTGACCCCCACCTCAATGCGTCAAAAACAATTTTCATACATAAAACCAATTCAGATCCCCTTAACCCAGATAATTACAGACCAATAACACTAATGAATGTGGATATGAAAATTTTAACATCAATTATAGCATCTAGACTAAAGAAGGTTTTGATATATCTAATTCCTAGGGAACAAGCTGGATTTATGGCAACTAGACAAACTAGCGATAACACACTTACACTGCATAATATGATGACGTATGCTAAACAAAACAACTTTAATATCTATGCTCTTATAATTGATTCCCAGAAAGCATTTGATAGAGTAGACATAAAGTTTTTGTTTGATGTGTTACCCTATTTTAACTTGCCCCAAGAATTCATTCAGATACTACAAATATTATATAGTAATCCATACACTACGCTATACATCAATAGGACTTATTCTAACAGAATACAGATTAAAAATGGTACTCGTCAGGGTTGTCCCATGTCCCCCTTATTGTTTAACCTATATCTAGAACCCCTATTTTTATATATCAAGCAAAATTTGTATCATAATGCACCAATAATTTATAGGAATAAAATATTAATGTCAGCATTTGCCAATGATCTTATTATTTATTGTACAACCCCAATTTCGGACAGTGAAAAGATATTAAAGCTCATAAACGAATTTTCGGTAGTTTCTAATTATAAAATTATCTTACAGAAAACGAATATCTTCCCGTTAAGAACCCCAAAACCTTTTTCATTAATGGCCCTGATGGGGAAGTTAACATGTAAAGAAAATATTAAATATTTGGGTATCAACTTCTCTCGGATAATAAGGACTTTTATAACAATAATGTTAAACGAGTATGGGAACACATAATAGCTGATTGTGACAGATGGAAGAATTTAAAACTACCGGTATTAGCAAAAGTATCAATAGTGAAAATGAATATACTACCACGAATGTTATACATATTTAGGTCTGCCCAACTATCAATTTCAAAAACAGTTTTTAAACAAATGCATAAAGATCTAGCTAAATTTATCTGGAACCCAAAAAGAACTAGAATATCTTATGAGAAATGAATGACCCCTAAAACAAGAGGGGGACTTGAGCTACCAAACTTTGAAGCATATTATTTGATTGTAAACGCTAATCAAATTTTAAGAATTGCTAATTATAATGTAACGAATACAAAATGGATACCAACTTGGGTGGTCTTGAATCATAAGCATATTTTGGATAGGAAAATAAATCCTAAAGCATTACCCTTTATGGACAAAATTAATCTGATAAAATATGGGGTCATGGACCACATAATAACCTGTGTCTCATCTTTGCAAACTTTATTTCAGTCCATAGATTTATTGCAATATATGATGGTTCTTCAACCTTTCCACAGGAATCCTAATTTTAAACTAAATAATCAGCTGATCGATCTCAGCAAATTTCCATTAATAGTTAATCTGACTCTATTTGATGTTTTTAATAAACTTGACTTATCGGCTTTACAAAATAGACAGGAAATGAATCTACCTAGAAGTTACATTGTTATAATGAGACAAGTTAAAGAACTTGCCTTGAGCTATTTTAGGAACTTTAAACCTGCAGCCGGATTTGTGGATAAGTGCTCTGAATTGTGGCAAGCTATCCAACAAGACACTAAATTTATAGCAACTGCATACAAATTAATTAAGGATTTGAAATTTCAGGACAAAATTTTGCTTTCAGAGTATTGGGTAAACAAAGTAACAGTAACAGACAATCAGATATTAAAAGCAACTGATATAACTAGGAAATCAGTTTCTTTTCAAAAACTGATGTACATGCAATTGATGATTTGGAACAATGCATATTACACGCATCTTAGATTACATAAATTTAACCCTAGGAATTCTTCAATTTGTCTATACTGTGCAGATCAAACAGCGGATCTTCTTCATATGTTCTGGAGTTGTAAATGCGTATATAAACTTTGGAACTCTCTTAAAGTACAGCTGCAAAAGATGGGTTATCAAAGTTCTACACTGTCATGGGAATTTATGATTCTACACATTCCTCCAAGAGAGCTTTCCAGATCGCAAACTATTATTTGTATGAATATTTTTTTGCTGATGAAACTCTATATAGCCACAAATTGGCTAGAACCACATAAGACATCATGGAATAATTTTAAGCTTGTGGCTATAAAACATATACTAGCACATAAATTACTTCTGAAACAAACTAGCAAAAATATTAATAACCCGACAATATGGGAAAAGGTCTTCAATATTATATTAGCATGATACTGATTTTAGGAATATATTAAATATAGGAAGCATTTCATGTAGATATTGTATAAATGGTTTGTAGTAGTTATAGTGTATTATGTGTGTGATGTTTATTGTATTTTTGTAATGTTTTTGGAAAATATATTTCAATAAAAGTTTATTATGGAAAAAAAAAGAAAATCCAAATCCAACCGAGCTATGCGCTCGAGAGACTTGAACCTCAGCACTGAAATAAATAGGACATGCTGGAGGGACAGATTCATAACCCAGAGGCTCCCTTCACTCTGGAATAAAATCCCAGTCCAGGTTAGGCAGGGTCCCTCATTGACTCTCTTCAAGAGGAATCTTGATGAGTGGAAGGGAGATCGTAGATTTACTCCTGGTATCACTTCTGTGTCACTGTTAGACAGATGCACAGTATACTAACCTCGAAAAAGGGCATAGCAAAATTAATTTTAAAATGGGTGGCGAAAGCCAAACACACTCTGGCTAGGCTTGTAAATGCCCTAGGGCAGATAGCCTAGTATGAACCCATGAACCTATGAACATCCAAGGAAAATGCATCTGGCCAGTGGTGGATAAAGATTACCTTTGGGCTGTTTTCTTGCACACAAAACAAGAAACATACATATGTTCTTTGATACACTTTCCTGACTTTATTTAAATTATATTCCTTGTATAATACAGCACACTTGTTAGAGGGCATTTTAAAGTTGTTTGAATATTTTTCCAGTAGGCAATGAAACAAAATGCATGAACCAATAATGACAAAAGTGCCCAATTCAGAACATTTCCATCATAAAAGTCTACTTCCACACCCACAATATATATATATATATATATATATATATATATATATATATATATATATATACATACATATATATATATATATATATATATATATATATATATACACACACAAACACAAGCCCACGTCTTCATCTTACTAATATAGTAATCGGCAAGTTAAAATCCTCTGATTTATTAAGAAAGCATTATGCTGACTTTCAAACTGAATAAAAGCACAACTTTACTAACATCACCAGTAACAAGAATGCCAAAATAATTATCTGGATAAATGCTTAAGCACTATTTACTTCAGTCTTATGTCTTAATGTTTTACATATTCCCAAAGAGAGCTGTACATAAAACAGATTACATTTTTCTTTACTTATGTAATCATCCAAACAAGGAAATGCTTGCTTATGTGTGTGTGTGTGTGTGTGTGTGTGTGTGTGTGTGTGTGTGTGTGTGTGTGTGTGTGTGTGTGTTTATACGTGTGTGTGAGAGAGAGAAAGAGAGAGAGAGACCCAGAAGTTTAAGAGAAAAAAAAAATATGGTTTTGTTTCATTACATGACATGCTGGGTAAAAAAATTCATTCTGACATATAAAACAGCAGTTGACTTTATTTGAATATATTCAAATGTGAGTAAGCTGTCTGATTGTCATCACAGTTTCATATCAGTTTAATGCATGACAAACATTAAACTATACACTTAAACTGCAATTTATATAATTTAAATGTTTATTGCCAGTCTAGCTCATAACTCATTTAAATGTGACTTTCTGACAGCTAATTTCACTTAATTTTCCCCGATTCACTTAATTAGAACTTTCAATCAAGAAAAGAGAAAGGCCCCCTGAATGTCTTGTGGCTGGCATTACATTTTCTTGTCATTAAAATGTGCAGTCTGTGACAAATGAAGCTTTTTTTCTGTAATGAATTGTTGTGTACTACATAACCGCAAAACAGAAAACTCACCATTTAGAATTATCCCTCCAAACATATGCTTTACAAAAATATGCGTTTCGAAAAAATAAACTACTGAGTGCTAAAAGTGTTCTGCAAGTTCTGTGAAAGCAAGTAAAACAAACAAATGGACTTATTTGGGTCAGACACACATGCTTATAATAACAACAATATTTAAAATATGTCCATGACTTTGATCCTTTATACCCCAGCTACCCAATTATTTTTGCCTTTGTATAGAATGACTTTTGGTTTTGTCCCATATTTTCCCAGCCCCTTGTAGAACTTAGGATTCGGTGGGCTGACTTTGCAGAATGTACCTGATTTTGTCTAATAATATTTCTTGCTCCTGGTAAATTTTTTTTTTCTGTATTTATTTATTTTTTTTTTTAGTAAATCACTCAAGATAACACTGGGATGGAAAAAATATCAGTAATGCTGATGATATATACCTCTCAACTGCTTTGTATTTTGCAGAGTATCCCCAATTTTGCTCAACTTCATCCTGTACCTGTCCGTTATAATTTTTGGATTTGTTGTGGTAACGGCAATTAACTTGCTGCTTTTGAAGTGTGGAAAAAAACAAGCTAACTACCTTTACCATGTTGCAAGTATGACAAAGCAACAAGCTAACTGCCTTTGCCACAACAAATCAAAGGTTGTTATGAGGGACAGTATTAGGCACTAATCACTGTGAGCTGTTAATGAGTTGTCTCCTACAGTTAAGGAGGCAGGTTAAGAATATTGGGTATGATTCCTTTTACCTTCTTGCTTGCTATAATAGGACTATGAGAAAGATAGCCCTTAACCACACACTGCTCCTGTGGCACCACTGAAAAGTATCACTCTGTTTGCTGGGCTTCTCTGATGAACATTTGTGTACACACACCTCTTCTTCAAAGAATACAAAATATGGTCCTACTTTATTGCTGCTCATCGTTCATGTTGAATTGTTATGCTCCCTGGACTGCTCGCATAGCCAACAAACTCCGCGCTTGGAATTCTTAAATGCTCTGCACCCCCTCCATCTGCTTGCTAATTCAACACCAACACTTGTTTGAACTGAATAACTGCAAATTTGTTTGAATAACTGTTTCCCGCAGATCAATCACGGCATTGTGTGTAATGGAGCATTCCGACAGGCTGGTAGCCTTGACGGAGCTGACGTCATCACGCACGTGATGTCATCAGCTCAAAAATAAACGGAGAAAAAAATAAAAATAAAACATGGAAAAAGTTGGAAATGAAGGGGTGCCACTCGGGAATCATGGCGCCCCATTATTTGGACCCAAAACTCAGTAAAAACTGAGTTATTTGGTACAGTTGGGAGGTATGGTGACCGTGGAGTTTTTATAAATAAGTTGGGGGTTAGGGAGTGATATGCCCCCTTGTTAAAACATTGCTCTGTTTTTTTTTAATTTATTGCTTTAGATAAGTTGAGTTTCAGTAAGTTGAGGTTTAGTAAGTTGAGTTTTTATAAAAGGCATACAATCATGTATATATAATCAGTTAAGTATTAATATGGGCAAGGAAGAGTGAGGTTAAGTGAGAGTGGATGGTTTGAGAGAGAGGTATTAGGCTATAGTTATTGAATCATACCAAAACATATTTGGAATTAGTGACATTTAAAAATGTCTAATTATCAAGATCAATGTTGTACAGCTTCAATAGTTCACCTACTATAACATCATTTATCCTATGAACAGCAGTGTTAACATTTTCAAAACAGCTTCATTTAACATTTCTTTTTCTTAACAACTCATACTTTACTTTTTAATTCCCTTTCTCCCCCTTCCATGTGCACATCTTGTAATTCTTCATGGATCACATTCTCATTTTGTGTACTGTTAGCTATGTCACATATGTAGTGCTAACCTCAGTCTTAAAACCCATCAATCAGCAAACAGACAATATTGATCAGAACTTTGTCCTTTGACATGTAGCCAGAGACATAGCTGGTTCAACCAGTACCCTTTGCTGGTACCACAAATTAGCTCCCCACTACCTCAGTTCTTCATGTGAAGAGCAAAAAAAAAAAAAAAAAATCAGTTATTCTACTGCCACACCAATTAGGTACCCAGATACCACGCACCTGCTCCCTCTCACCCCAACTCTTTAATAGAAGAGCAAAAAAAAAAAAAAGAAAGAAATAAAAAAGTCTACAGTCAGTTACCTAGGGCTCCTAAAATGCAGAAGCCAGTCAGATCCCATCTCTGTGTCCTGCCCCTGAAACTCCGTCCTTAGTTAAAAAAAAAAGAAATCTTTTTCTTTCTTTTTAAACTGTATCAAACTGCTTGCCATAAAATGTAGCAAGCAGTCACTACAGTTTATACTCTACACAGAGTGCTACAGCACTCAGGTTTTACTTAAAAAAAAAAAACTTTTTTTCACTTTTAAACTATAGGAAACTGCTTTCTACAATCTAGCAGGTAGTTACTATAGATAGTTAGACCACACACCAAGTGCTACAGTGCTCTGAATTTTACAAAAACAAAATATTTTTTTTTTACTTTTAAAGTAGCAAACTGATTGCTACAATGCAGCAAACAGTTGCTACAGTTTAGACCACACATGAAGTGGTACAGCATTCAAGTTTTACCACATATGCAAAACCAGCTTTTAAAAGATGATATCAATACAAGAGTGATCAGGATCAGCTGACTGTGCCTGAGGCAGTTGCCCTTCTCACTCCACCCTAGCTACACTAATGCATGTACATAGTCATGTACCATACACCCATCCTAATCATCCCTGATCCACTCCTGTCCTTATATCAGGCTCTTAAACTGCTTTATCTTTTTCAAAAACATTGTATGCAGTTCTTAGATCCTTGCTAATTCAATTCTCAGGCCTGTGCTCAACAGATACTCAATAATTGGAATCAGATCTACTCATCCCTACTCCATTCATATATAGACTCTGAATTTCTAATTTTCTAACAGTTCTTATTATGCTTCTTCTTCAACTATGTTCTTTCTCCTTATTTGCCATCAGCATCCCCCACAGGGGTCAAAGAGATCTTAATTTTCTTTTAACCATCCATCTCAGTTCATCATCATTATGAAACTTCATCTAGTCAATACAGCACTATTAGTGTGACTGGTATATACTTTCACACTAAACAGCAACTTCACCCAAGATGCCAACATCACCAGCACAACAGAAATAAGTGAATTCATGACCCCCCCCACCCCATATTGGAGCTTTTATTGTAAACAACCAAAAGTAAACATTCTACAACAGAAAAACTATACAAACTGCAGCCAAAGTCCAACCCCAAATCAAAAAACAAAGCAGAAGCAGAAAAAAACGGTACAGTCAACACAGCCAAGGCCAGTTTAAAATTACATTTTGCACCCACATCTTGAGACCTTTATGAATGTATGTGAGAATGACATCCATAAGCTTTATGTGAATGAGCGCTTATATGGTTTCATCAATTTGACACGTGATGAGGCAACTGCTCTGGATTAATTGAAATCACACCCAGATTTGTATTTCCAACCTGCAGATAAAGGTGGTGCACTAGTGGTCCTTGATAGACAGGCACGTTGTGAAACTATAAGATGAATGCTCAAAAATGGATGTACATATGAGAAAATCACACAAGCTGGTGTATTGAAGACAATTGTTTGTGTCAAGGCCTCTCTGTATGACTTATGTCCAGTGGCATAGCTCATGATTTGTATGATTACTTTTTGATCATCAGTCCAGTCATACCCATCAAACATGGACTGCCTAAAATACATAAACATTTGGTGGACCCACACATGCAACCTATAGTATCTGGACATGGGTAGGTCATGGAGACCTGTTATATTTTTGTGGAGAAATCCATTAAACCAGTTGTTGAAGTAGCTCCAGGTGTCTTCAAAGACACTGAACATTTTTTACATACCCTCTCTAATTGTGACACTGTTAGAGGGGATATTGTTGGATGTGTCATGGTAACTTTGGCTGTCTGTACTCTCTTTACATCCATACCCAATGATTTGGGAGTTGAGATGGTTAGATCATATCTCATGAGCAGAAGTGGCTGGTCATGCCAGCGTATGAAGCTGATTTGTTTTTTGCCGGGTATCATACTCAATAAGAATGCATTTATGTTTGTGAATGATTCTTTCCTGCAGAAAATGGGGGTTGTTATAGGAACTCCCTGTGCAAACAGTTATGCCAATTTGGTGATTGTTAGCTGGGAGGAGGAATATGTTTTACGAGAAAATGTTTTTTCACAACACATTGTCTATTATAGACATTTTGTTGATAATGTCTTTATTTTGTGGGGAGACACCATTGATGAGTTAATCGACGTTGTCTGCTATTTGAATTCTTCCACCACATTTCTCAAATTTACTTATGTGCATTCAAAAGAAATGACTGACTTTCTGGATGTCCGTCTGATTCCAGATGGGAATGATGGTATTAAGATTGAGTTGCACAGAAAGGAATGCTGGAGGAATGTGCTTTTACATTGCTCTAGCATGCATCCAGCACATATTTACCATACAGTTGTGAAAAAGTCAGTTCTCACAGTCTTCTAGACTCCATACTGATGGAGCTAAGTTCAAGAATGCAGCTGATAACCTAACAAAAGCCTTTGTTGCCAGGGGTTACTCTTTCAGTGAGGTGTATGAGCACATGGATGAGGAGTTTCTCCTTCGTTCAACAGATGGAGCTCCATATTTTTCCAGAGAAGTTAAGACAGGGATTTCAGGGGATCTGTACATGTACAAGGAGTGCTGATAGTGTGACACAAATGACCCTGACCTACTCCAGCAATATGCATAAGATCTGTGATGTTATTACTAAGAACTGGTCCATCTTACAACTGGATGACCATATTAAAGGGATTGTTGGCAGCAAACCTAACTTTAGCTTCCGGAATGCTAAGTACCTGAAACGGCATCTATGTTACAGAAGTCCTATTGATAGTTCTGATTCTGTTACCAGTTTTGATAAGTTTGGGACGTTCTGTTGTTGGTCCTGCAAAGCCGGTATTTACATCTCTAGAACAGACTCTTTTTGTCACCCCCCCCCCAGACTGGCTCTGTTTACAGATTTAAACTTAAAGCTGATTGTAAAACTCAGAATTTAGTGTATCTTGCTACTTGCACTAAGTGCCCTCATTTTTATGTAGGCAAGACTAATATGCTGTTTAAAGCTAGAATACTGAAGCATCTTAGTGACATTAGGTTGACAAATTCAACTAATGCTCTTGATAAGCACATCATGAATTGCCCAGGACAGAAACTGGCAGAAAAGGGGAGGTGACACTGTGCATAGCACAGAGATGGCCAACATAAGATGGATAGTAAAGTTACAAGTTGATAGACCACCCGACTTAAATGGGGTGGTCCCTTTAAAGCCTGCATTGAAAGCATGCAAATTGCTTCATTAATTACTTTATTAAGTACTTCTGTTGTAAGATCCTGATTGGCTGGATTGTTAATGCCTGTAATATTGTCTTCTTTTTTAGGGTTTGTCTTTGTGTAGTTGAGTAGTAGATCTGATGAAGGGCTAATAGCCTAAAAGTGCTTATCTGTTCTGTTTTCTTGTTATTTTATTAAAAGTGGTTTTAAACTATGTTGACCGTAAAAGTAAACATTCTATGTGGAAAGACCCCTTGATTGCATTATAAACTACTGTCTTATTCATTTAGACTAAACTGTTTCACCCTATGTTTGTGCCTATTGCAGTTATATATTCCCCACTCCAGTATAGTCCAGTTTTAATCCTTCACATTTAACAAGATGATTTGCAACTAGCAGCTGGCAAATGTCAACAGTTTACAACGGAAAGTTGCAAAAGCAGCAGTTAACATAAAGTCACAAACAATGAAATGAGGTTTCCACTTGAGCCTACACAAGTAATCCTTCAATTATATATTTCCCAACAGGAACTAGACTAATAGTAAATTGACTTATAACAGGACAAAAGTAAGCTTCAACATTTGAAAGCAGTAACAAAGGCATAATTCTTCCACTATAAAATTAAACATTAAACATGTATCCTAGAGAGAGCAGGTGTGTGTCCAATCCTAAAGGAAAATAATACTTAAGTCTACAAAAATTCTGTAGTTTATTCCATGACACTTTATCTATTCATGTAAATAATATTTCATCACATTTAAAACTTACAAACTTACAAACTCTATTTATTTGCACACTTTAACTTTCAACAAATATTCCTTTCTAACCATATTAATTACAGACTAGGCACATGGAGACTTTCTTCAACATCACTGAGTTATCCACACCAGTATCTCACACAACATTATCCTCTAATTATTCACACTCCACAACATAGTTAGAGATAAGGGCCTACCCCAAAATGGGGTCACTCAGCAGCCCACACAATTAAATCAACATCACAAATTTTATGTCATCCTTTGCCTTCATATGGAGTTTCTTGATAATGTTCACGCTGAGATGTTGAATATATGGCAGAAATCTACATAAGTCTATCTAGCCATTCTGATCTTGGGACTTCTCATACATACAAATGTCTCTTAGAATTGAATCTGACATGTCCTGCTTGTCATCCTCTTCCAATGAATTGTTTTAGTAATATTTTTATTGAAATTGTGTACACAATAACAAGCACATTAACACAATAGAAGAATTAACAACTATTTACAGATATGTCCATATCAGTTATTACTCTGTCCATTTACTAAGATTCATTAAACAACCAAACAGCATAAATCAAAGAACATAGATTAATATTCTCTATGAAACAGTTCAGTTTCATCCAGTAATTACATTATGTGGTTATTTTGTTTGCTTTCATCTGAATAGTACACATTTCTTTTTGACACACAACAGTAACAGCATTTATAAATTCTATGAATAAGCCATAATCTAATTTTTCCAATTCTTTGTAGTCACTTTCCTGGCTATTGTTAATAAGCTCCAGAGAAATAGGAACTGAAACTTAGGTACACATCTATGAAATGGATCATTAAATAACGTCAGTGTAGAGTTTCAATACCGACCACATGTTCCAGGGACACTGCATTAGATCAAGGCACTGAAAGCAGTGGTGCCTCCATATTCTGAAAAAACAATTCCCCACCAGACTCATATCATAGCTAAGTAAGGCCCCGTCTATGTCCCCCAAAACCCATACCCTATAGAGCCCTTATGGATTAATCCAGATGGCAACTGCATCTTAATTAAAAGGGAGTTCTACATCCTCAAACATGCATGCCCAGAAATTTCTGGACTTCATCAAAACATATTTTATTGACCAGCTTTGATCCCCACCAGTTGTAATTTCCTCCCTCATTAAATCGGACTCCAAAGCAGTCACGTTCACCTTAAGACTGATGCTGGAAGCATCTTCCAATTTCTCAGTATTCAGAGATTATGCCAAGGCTAAACTGTGATGACATGGCTAAAGTCAAAAGCCCCTGTCACCTTTCAGGTCATGGGTGGAGTTGGTAGGATGGCTGGAAATATGGAGAGAAATATACCCTAAAAAGAAGCGCAAACCTTTTCCAGGGATCTCACTCACCAAGGGAGTAGGTGAAATTACATACATATACCCAAACAAAACCGCTCCAGGGCACATACTCACATTCAACTCAGAAGTACAGAAATCATTAAGCCAACACCAAAAGGAGACTAATGAATGCAATATATAATATTACAATCATTTTGCAGATATTCACATTATATATTAAGAGGTGAACATTGTAGGGTTATATAACATTTACTGGCAAAAGGTGTCTAGCTTAAGGAATTGATCATCCTCTCTGAAACATTTATATTTATACTCAAAGGCAAGATGATCCTATAAAACTGATTTTGAACTGGTTGAGATTGTCTAGAAGTAATTTTGGTGACTGGTTCCAAGAGGCTGCGAAAAGTTTTTAAAAGGTGTTTTCACATATGGCTAAAGAAAACTAGGATCAAGTCAGCTTGAGAGAAACATCAGTCCACAGACTGTATACAAAGTCAGGCACTTAAAGTTTTTTAGCCAAAGGAGGGCAGCACACATCACTGGGCAATTTAAATGTTGCATCCCTGGATGTATCTTAAATAGCATAAAGTATGATTTAGCCACACCCATAACAACACTGTTCAATCTCTGCCTTCTTACAGGTTTTGTACTGTGAATAGAGAATAGCTACAGTCATATACCTGCATAAGGGAGGACCTTCCACAGACCCAGGCAATCACAGACTCAGGCATCACAGACTCATAAGTCTGACCAGCCTCATATGCAAAGTTATGAAAAGGCTTATCATGGAATTAATCAATCAGGACATACATAGGGAAGCTCCAAACATTAGATCCATCTCAGTTTGGATTCATCAAGGACAGGTCATGCTTACTCAACCTGGTGGATTTTTCTGAAAAGATCACCAAAGCAATGGATGATAGCAAAATGCTACACACCATATACATTGACTTGGCCAAAACTTTTGACACAATTCCTCACTCAGGTATAGTAGAAAAGCTAAATAAACTGGGAACAAACCTCTGTGTCACCCACTGCATTGCCAAATGGCTCACAGATAGAATGCAGATAATCAAAATAGGGGAGTTACCTCCATAAAGAGTGGAGTACCCCAGGGTTCGGTGCAGAGACCTCTCATGTTTGGCATCTACTTTTCTGAAGTGAAAGCCAATATCAAAGGACTCTGGCTGACTAAGTTTGCAGATGACTGCAGCTGTCACTGAATATTGAAATGACTTAGCCATCTTGAAGGAAGGTTTGTATCAAATAATAAACTGGTGTCAAACTCATGGTCTAAAACTAAATGCCAAAAAATGCATTATTGCATCCTTTGGGAAGTCATCTACTGCAGGAAACTACCACAGCGACAATACATCCCTAAAAGAGTTGACTCAGTTTTTTGGGATTTGGAAACATATGTGGACTGTGACATAACTATTGACTAACTTGTGTCTGTTGTTGTAAGAAATTCTGTCTATATTACGCAGCTTAATAAACAAATGGATTGGTTTTAGATCTATGGATGTCATTGTCCCCCTTCCTCAGTCCTCATTATGGCAGTTATTAAATATAATGCCCCCTTTGGCATGTATCTGTCCAGACACATGCAAAAAATGGAATGCCCACAAAGGTACATTATAGGTTCATAGGTTCATAGGTTTATACTAGGCTATCTGCCCTAAGGCATTTATAAGCCTAGCCCATTATAATTGATTTAAACCCGCCACCCTTAAAAAAAAAATGCCTGTGCCCATTATTGTTGCTGTCCAGCAGTCAGTGAGAAGAGATGATCGGGGGGGTACCCTCGATCTCCCATCCACAGGTCTAGATTTCTCTTGAACAGAGTCAGCGAGGTGCTCTGCCTCATATGGACCGATTTTTTATTCCACATAGGGAGTCTCGAGTGATAAATCTATCCCTCTCCCGTCCACGCCCTATTTATATCCGTGTTAAGTTTAAAGTCGCTGCTCTAGTGGTTTTGGTGGATTTGGATTTTTGAGGTGGAGCATGTCCATTAATTCGGGTTGGACATGGCCTTGTATGTCAGGCACATGTCACCTCTGAGCGAGCGGCGTATGCGACTGAATAGAGCTGGAGTTTCTTCAATCTGGCAGCATATGACAGATTTTGGAGTCCTTTATCCTTTTGGTGAGGAACTTTTGGGGTCTCTCCAATTGCTGCGCTGCAGGGGGTGGTGAGATACATCCCGAATGGGGCACTCTATCATTGGTCTGATGATGTAGAAGAGTACAGGGGAACAATGACCTCACTAGATCTGGATGTGAATCCGATGATCAGGTGAGCATGTAGAAGGTGATCAGGTGTCTTTTTACTTACTTGTGTGTGTGACAAAAAAGGCCACTGTCAACCTGGGTCCCCAGGTCCCTGATAACCTCTTCTGTGCTTAGTGGATTGCCACCTATATGGTAGCTTGTAGTAGAGTAGCTTCTTGTTACCTTGTTTTCCCGAACTATACATTTTGGCGTTTTGGCTTCAGGCCATGCGGCTCTGGCAACAGCTATCTGTTTTCGTGAGTCCCTTCTGAAGGATATCCGTGTCCGATGCACCACTACTATGCCCAGTTTGCAGTCATCTGCAAACTTTGTGTCATCATCCTCCTCTCATGTTGTGAAGTCTTACTTCTGAAGTAGATGCCAAACAGTACCGCCACCAACCGAGGAGCCCAGGACACCACTTGTGTGACGGCTTGGAGTCTGACACAGCGCTGCAACTCTAACCCTAACTGTCTGTTCCTTGTTCCTTCCCCCAGCCCATCTTGTGACATATGGGTTGGTTTTAATTTTTTTATTTTTTTACAATATACCAGTGGGGGTGGGTGGTATTGTGTGCAGCAAAGGTAGGCTGTATGGACTGCCCTTCCTCATCAATAGCCTTGGTGACTATTTCGAAGAAAGTCGCCAAGTTCAAAGGCATGATCTTCCCTTGACAAAGCCAAAAACTGGGTGGGTCCAATGTCTGCAAGTCCCCTATATCTTTGTTTATGAGCTCCATTATGATCCTCTCCATAGCTTTGCAGACTAGACTTGTTAGGTAGCTTATGTACCAGAATTATGGGGGTCGTGAAATACCTTTTGTGAGAGCTGCCACACACAGCGTCACATACGCCCTTGGAGCCGCATTATGCCTGGTAAGGGCTGAAATAAACAGCTTGCTTTGCTGGTTTAATTCCCATTTTTAGCTCGTGTAGCACACAGCCGGGGACACCATCCGCTTAAGGGGCGTGCACTACCAGAGGGTCCGTAGGCCCACCTTTGTGGTGGGAGGACCACAGCCTGCCGTGACGCCACCCTGGGCAGGAGATCCTGTGGTAAGGCTGAGACAAACAGCTGCCTTATGTGCGGCTTGAATTCCTATTTTTCCGAAGCTCATGTAGCACACACGTGACACCATGGGTCCCATTGATGCTGTGTTTTTTTTAGAAGAGAGCAGCTTACCCTTGCCCATTTGAGATCCGGGGAGGCTACACTCGGCTGGGATAGTTAGAAACAGGCATTTAGGGAATGTCGGGGAGGTCTTTCGGCGGCTGGGATAGTTATCTCTCCTTTAGGGAGAGAGGGGTGAAGTCTCTCCTTTGAGAGGGGAAGGGTTTGCACTGAACCTGTCTGCCAGTATGTTGGCAATGTCTGTGGGTTCAGTGATTTTTTTAATATCATTTTGGACTAATGGCATATCTGAAAGTGAGTTTCCACCCAGGTTCCTAACATAGCTAGGCCTTATGATTGTCCTTCCTTTCTTCCCATGGATTTTTTCTCTCAAATTGGCCTTTTGATTTTTTATGAGTGCTTTCGTATTTTTTACTAATAATGATCAGGGGTGACTTCCCTTTTATGGATTTTGTTCTATCATGTAATAGCTTTCTCTCTTTATTGTAAAGTTTGTGGTGGCTGGGGTCCACCAGACTGGTTACCCTTTGTGGAAAGAGTCTTGGTTTTATTTGGGATTGCCTGATCCATGCAGTCCTGGAGGTGTTCATAGTTCATATTTGTAAGGGCTTCCTTGGCTTAGGGTGTGAACACTGACTCAGGGGGCCTTGAAGGATACCACACCAGTCTTGAGTAGTGTGAAGTTTGCTTTAGTTTAAGCAAGAGGCTACCACTATGGTCTTTTATTTTAGGTGGGGGATGATTTTTGTTGAGATTAGTTATTTATGAGATCTCACCACCAATGAGGATATACTTCGGTGGGCATTTGTCCCCATGTTTGTTGTGACAATGAGATAGTATATTTTTCTCCTCTCGTGGGAACAGTGACTAGCTGTTCCATGGCATTTAATTTATGAACTCCAGGAACCGTTGGGCTAGAAAAGTTAGGGCTTGGAGTATCATTTTGGACTAAATCTGGAGCATATCTGTGGATCACCCACCCAGTTTCATAGCTGAAAAAAAAGGCTGATTGTCCTTGAATCCAGCAATTTTTCTCTCAAAATTGGCCTTAGTTGATTTTTTGAGTGCTTCGTATTTTTTTTTTAATAATAATCAGGGGGGTGACTTCCCTTGGATGGATTTTATTTCATGTTGTAGCTTTCTCCTCTTATCTTAAAGTAGTTTGTTGGCTGGAGTGGGTCAGACTGAACGTTTACCCTTTGTGTGTAGAAAGTTCTTGTATTTATTTTTGATGAGTCCATACAGTCCTGGAGGTGTTTAGAAGGCAATTTGTAAGGGCTTGCTTCACTGGTCCAGGGTGGGTTGTGGTTTCTCCTCAGCCTCAGGATACACCACCAGTACCTTGGAAGTGATGTGGTTGCTTTAGAAGTTCTTCACTATGGTCTTTGTTTGGGTTGGGGCGGGGGCGGATATTTGGATTTCAGTGAGATTAGTTTATGATCAGATCTGAATAGGGGGAGATTCACTTCGGTAGGAGCATTTTTGTCCCATGTTTGTGACCAATGAGATCTAGTATATTTTCTCCTCGTAGGAAAGGTGACTATGTTCCATGGCATATTTAGTTATGAACCAGGAACGTGTTGCTAGAAAGTTAGGGCTTGAGTAATGTTCCCAGTCTATATTTGGGTAGTTGAAGTCACCCAATATGATGGTGTTTGGAGGATACATTTATACCTCCAGTGTCTTCAGGAAGGCTGTGTGGGGTTCCTGAGTTTGAGAGGGTGAGAGGGTGGCCTGGGGTGGCTGTAATTTGTATTTACCTTTAGTTGCAGTTTTGCCTTGCCTATTGTTAGTTGCACCTGGATGGTTTCGAAGCTTCTGGCCAACCACCAATCTGGAGGTGTGAGTACTTTATGAATATGGATACACCCCCTCCTTTGTGGTCCGGTCGGGTTTTGGGGCGGAGCATGATGTGAGTAAAACCTAATAGTGCGGGGTGCTCTCAGGAGCCTTGAACAGGGTTCAGTTACAGCACAGACATCGATGTTCTCCATACTGAGAAGGGCCTCAGTGCGTGCATTTTTTTTTAGACTTCTGGCATTGAGCAGCATACCCTCAATTTCTTCCCATTTTGTTTTCTGGTAGGTTGGTTTCTAGGCCTTGCCTAAAAAAAAGCGCACTATGCGGGGCCAAGCAGAATTGTAATGTCCGGAATCCCATCCCAGGGCAGGCACAAGCCGGTCCCGTCCTAAGCAGTGGCTTATCCAAGCATGTCATCCCAGCAGAGAGACACTGGATCCCCCTTTGTTTCTAGGGTGGTAGGTGGTAGAATTTGAGCCTTGCCTAAAAAGGCAAAAGGCAGTGGCAAGAGCCCAAGAGCCTATATCAATCCAGGGGTGACAGGTGCAAGCCGTCCCCGTTGAAGCAAGCGTGGCTTGTCAAGCATGTCATCCCGGGCAGACAGACACTGGATCCCCTTTGAATGACACCAGACATTAAGCCAATTGTTAAAGCTGATCATCTTGTCTCTATATTGTGGCATCATTCTTGGTGAAGGAAGGAGGGTTAGGGGGTTAGGGTACTGCTCATGGTGCTGCTCAGGAGCTCCTCTATGTCTCTTTTCATTGTACATAGGGGAGGTGCTCCCTCATGTCTCTCTCTCTTTTCATGTAGGCCATGGATGTCGTCCAGCTTGGACTTGCTGTGGAGTTCAGGCCAGTGCTTGTTGTATGTGTGTGGGGCTTCTCCAGCTGTGTGGCAGGGTACTGTGATTCTTCCTTGTTCCAGCTTACTGTGACCCTTTCCTTGTTCAGCCTGGTGGTGGGGGCGTCAGTGTGTTGTTGTATGGTTCAGCCTATGACAATAAGGGCTGTGTGTGCTTGTATTAAGGGCTGTGACTGCTTATGTGTATTGTGTGGTTTTTGTGGTGCTTTGTGTTGTGTTTGGGTGTCTTGAGGTTTGGCCTGTCTGCTTTAGAGTACTCTTTTACTTAGAGCCTCCGTTATTTCTTTGTGTGTGTTTAGTCTTTGTGTGTTTATGTGTTTGAGCATTATGAGTGGTAGGGTTGTGTGTGGTGTTTTAGGCTGTGTGTGTGGTCCTTCTGTCTCTCCCTGGTGTTCCAGGTTGAGAAACAAGCAGCCAGTCCTCCAGCTCAGCTTGGCTAAGCATTGTTATATTCTATTTGTGTTTAGTATTTGTGTTATGTGGGAGGGTTGAGAGGCAGTTATGCAGTTATAACATTGCCTCAAGATTCCCAGAAAGATTCGGAGGACCGGAGAGGTTGACCTTGACCTTTGGGACGGGAATCCTTAGAACAATATTGGAAAATGTAGGGAAGGGCCAGTGGGGGTAGAGAGTGTTGTGGGTTTAGTGCTTAGTGTGCTAGTTTATTTAGTTATAAAGTGCCAAGTAGCAGGTGCCTTGTATTTGCTTTAACAAGCAACAAGTAACTAAAAACTAGACACAAAGAAAAACTTTCTTTAGAAATAAAAACAAATGCTAATAATAAAGTCACTAGCAGATATCAGCAGCGATCAGAAGTGATGTGAGCGGGTGAATTAGCTTATTAAGGTGAATTTAAAAGCAAACACACACATAAAAACAAAGCACAAAAAAGTAGGCCTAGTAGGTCTGCTATCTAGAGCAAGCTAGAGCAAACATTCTAGAAAGATACAGTAAAATAATTCAAATTTCTAAACAGGCACTATAATTAACCAACAGCTCAGAAGCTCAGAAGAGCAGAGCCAGCCTCTTCTGCCACTCAGAAGTGAAGACAAACCTTCCAATGTAAAAATGAGAAACTGCAAGCCCCTAGCCCAAAACCAGAACTAAGAGAACTTGGACACACACTTGGACACTGGGCTCTCAATCAGCCAGCTCCCAACTTAGAAGGAGCCACCAACCCTGCTGCCACCACACCACTAACCTAAAACAAACAACTGGTCTGTCAAGTGCTTAATTAACAAAAAACTGAATGATAATAGCTACACTAAATTAATACTACCCAAAGCAGTAAGTAACAATTACCAATGAATGAGAATGAAGAATTTAGAATTGCTCAAGTTACACAAACAACAAAGCTAGATCCAGCAGGCAGATCAGTCTATGCCACAAACAAACAAAGCACCACAACTTCAGTGAAACAGTTCAGATATGCATGCATGCACTATAAGCCTTAACCCAGAAATTCCCAACTCAGAAGGGCAGAGTCCAGCCTCTTCTCCCACAAGAGTGCAGACCACGAACCCTCTTAATGTAAAATAACTGGCTTGAAAGCCCAAGTGCTTAAACCAGAATTAATACACTTTTAGAATAACAGACACTGAGCCCTCAATCAGCAGTTCTCAACCTAGAAGGATGTAAGCTACCTGTTCTGCCACAACAGTGCAGACCACAAACCTCTCAGTTACTGAAAGGACATAAGGCCTAAGCAACATGTTCTACATAGACAGACTCAAACCCCTGTCACTATACTCTGTATCCTACAGATTGCTAAGAGTTGACCAGTGTCTGGCGTACAAGGCATCCTCTGACCCATTCCTAATGGATTTACTGCACATCAGCAAACCAAATGGCATCAGAAATACTTGGTGTAAGGATCTAAACCTCTTCTGTAACATCAACAGAATGGTTTAGAGGGACAGGTATATTTTGCAGAGGATACCACTGCTATGGAACAGATTCCCAGACACATAAAACAAGTTCATCCTTGTCCATTTTCAAGCACATGTTAGATCTAAGGGTGAGAAACAGAAAATGTATCCAAGGACTGCCCTCTGTTCTACTAATGTGCAGATGTAGATCCTAAATGCTTTATTCCCATGCATGAGTCCCTCAAATTACCTATGGTATGATCCCAGTAATTTACATTAGGGGTAATATATAATTATTGACCATGGGGTGGGTAAGGTCAGTCTATAACCAAATGATATAGGTTATTTCAAGCAAAAAAGGGAAATTGGCTAGGCTTAAAATGGACCTCTAGGGCAGCTAACCTAGTACTTACCTATGAACCTTTAAATGTGAGAATATTAAGCAGTTAGGTAGCTCTAGTGGAGACAGGAAGCCGCTTCACCTTTTTCCAGGTGCTACACAGATATTCACTAGTGTTTGCTAGCTAAATGAGTAAATGTGCGAATCTTATTTTCTGTGATCTGAAGTCATGTTGTGTTGTGACCAGACAATGAAGCAATGAAAGGTAGCGTGTATTGTAATCTGGGAATGAAAACATAATATCAATTGCTTATCAAGCTGCAGTAGTTAACAGCTTGAAAATACTTTCGGCCATTTTAAGATGTTGCAAAACTTTGGGCACTACCATTTCTAGGAGAACTGTCTAGTTAAGTGATTTGTTCGATCACACAGTAGGCAATCAGAGGTGGAAAGAAACAAACCTCTATACCTTTGGCTACAGAAACCAGCTTGTTATCAGTTCAGAGAATTAATCTTCTGTGCTAACTGCCAGTCTCATGGAACTTGAGTTTTTAATTTACTTGCAGCAGCAATTATTTTGTTTATAGTTAGGAAAGGGTATTATCTAGAAAGAAACTGTGATAACTGTCCTCCTTTGAGAATGGTGCAGGAGTTCAAAATATAATTTCTGTAGAATTAGTTGTATTGAATGTAAATTTATCAGCCAATGCCAAATAAGTGAAAAGTTGTCTTTTAGAGTAGCGGTTGTCTCCAAATCTGACTTAATGGGCTACTGTAAAGACTAAGTCATCTGTATATAAGGCTTTGTTAAGATTGGGGAATGACCCAAGTAAGGCTGTTGACATATAGAGAAAAGAGAAGGGGGGTAGTACAGAACCTGGTGTAACTCTTATGTTAAGCTAGCCTATACTAAAGTGCTAGTTATGAGCAGAACTAGCAGAAGTTCTGTTTCTAAGGTGTTTTTTCAACCAGGTTATAATCCAAAGTCAGCAAGTTTAAGCAATAGTAGATTGTGACTCTGTTTTGAATGTTTTTTTTTTAACTCCACAAAACATGTACCTGTAAGCATGTATTTTTCTACATCAGCAAATATCTGTGAAACTAGTGAGAAAATGAATGTTTGGCTACTGAAGTTTGAAGAAAAAACATGCTTTTGTTCATTTAATAAACATAGCCTCTTAGCCCTCCCCTACCCCTTTCATCCGTTTCACTGTTGATAATTTGTTATATGTGAAGGTATTTATCCCCTCTCAATAGTCATAGCCTTCAGTCCCTCCTCCTCAATACTTATTCTTCACTAAACACCAAACAGAGGTTCAAAGTCTCCAGCTGCTTTTATCTTTAGCTACATTGTGTGCAGCAAACAATGAGCAAAGGGGAATACAAATATAAAAGAGAATAAAATCTGCCATTGCAGACTAGTAAGCCGCATACAACTTCCACCTGTGGTGTATTCCTACTCATAGTTTTTCTTGGAGAAACCTTCCAGTCCTTGAACAAGGGTGCCTGTATGTTTACCTTATTTCCTTGGCTGTCCTTGATAATTAGCTAGGTTTAGCAGAGTGCCTTGGCTTCTCCCCTGCTACTTTAAATTCCAATTGAAGGTTTCCCTCCCCCCAAGTGATTGCTCAGGTGCAACACACCAAAGGTTTTAAAAACCCTGGATGCCATTGCCATATTTGCTCTAACTGTAGCTGAAAGCCCTCCAGGTGTAGCATCTCTAAGCCACTGAGGACCTGATCACTTTGGGTCCCTCTCCCCACTTGTGTGAGCAAGGAATCCTCTCACTCCAGCTAAAAGCAAAGAAAACTCTAACCAGCAATCATTCAAAAATAGACTGCAGCCCCTGGTTTAACTTCAGGAACCTTGTTGTTGCCGCTTGTGTAGTGTAGGTGCCAACTTTTGTAACTACTGTTTTGCCTTGTTAAAATCTGTTACAGTCAGCTAGAGTGCGTACCCCAGGAGCAATAGCTACAAACCTTCTTCCTCTTAGCCCTCCCCTACCCCTTTCATCCATTTCACTGTTGATAATTTGTTATATGTGAAGGTATTTATCCCCTCTCAATAGTCATAGCCTTCAGTCCCTCCTCCTCAATACTTATTCTTCACTAAACACCAAACAGAGGTGCAAAGTCTCCAGCTGCTTTTATCTTTAGCTACATTGTGTGCAGCAAACAATGAGCAAAGGGGAATACAAATATAAAAGAGAACAAAATCTGCCATTGCAGACTAGTAAGCCGCATACAACTTCCACCTGTGGTGTATTCCTACACATAGTTTTTCTTGGAGAAACCTTCCAGTCCTTGAACAAGGGTGTCTGTATGTTTACCTTATTTCCTTGGCTGTCCTTGATAATTAGCTAGTTTTAGCAAAGTCCTTTGGATTCTCACCTGTTACTTTAAATTCCAATTGAAGGTTTCCCTCTCTTTCCCCCACCTCCAAGTGATTGCTCAGGTACAACACACCAAAGGTTTTAAAAACCCTGGATGCCATATTTGCTCTAAATGCAGCTGAAAGCCCTTCAGGTGTAGCATCTCTAGTAAGTGTCCCTGGACTAGCTGATAGTTTTTTTTAGCTAAGTTCTATCTGGAAGGTGTAGCCTCGCTCCATTTACTCCACCCACTTGGCTCCTCTCCCACTCCCATTCCCACCCAAACCCCATATCATTACCTTTATACCTATCCATACAACCACACCCCCTCACTTCATCCCTAATCCCCACCCCTCTACTTCCTGTTCTCATACTACCTCCCTTCTTTGCTCCTCCCCACACTTACCTACTATCCACTATCAAAGACTACTCTACCTTACTCCCGCCCCTTCCTCTCATCCTCTGTTCTACATCCCATATAGTGACATGTCTCTTACAACTCAAACTATACTCTTACCTTCCCTACTCCTTATACTCTATCACCTCACCTCCTATCACTCACAATTACTTACTCCCTATTTCCGTCCCTCAAACACCACTCTTAACTCAAGTACTACACCACAACCCTATCTACTAATTTGTCCCTCCATCCTCCCCCCACCACTCCCTTTCCTAAAATATAAATATCTCCCCCTCCCCTTTAAAACATAAAAACAAAGTCTACTTACTCAAATTAAAACCCCATTACAAACCTCTACTTCTATCCGGTGACATTTATCCTAACCCAGGACTTACAGACACTTCCCTGAACAATAACCCCCCTGTATCTAAACCTGCCAGTCCCTCCAAACCACAAAAACAAGTACAATTCTGCTCTATCAATGTCAGGAGCCTTGTAAATAAAGTTCAAGAACTCCATGGTTGGATAGCTAACTATACTCCTGACATAGTTACCCTAACTGAAACATGGTTAAAACCACACCATCTGGACAGTGAAATCATCCCTCCTGGCTATAATATCCTTAGATTAGATCGACCTAAAAGAAAAGGAGGAGGAGTCTCCATACTCTACACCAATTGTCTCTCCCATATCAGTCCCACACTAGACTTACCCTCCTTCTCACCAGCTGAACTCCTACTGACCAACTTCAAACTTAACAGTTTCAACACCATAATTGCCCCAGCTATCTATATTCCCCCTGGTGATAATATTAACATACTTGAGAACATCCTGTCTCACCTCTCATGTACCATCCACAATGAAATAATTATACTGGGAGATGTTAATATTGATTGGCTTACAATACAAGCTCCCAACACTACTTCCTGTATAAACCTACATGGGTTTGAGCAGCTAATCACAACCCCAACCTACATTAATAAATCTCACCTACCTAGCTCTCTTCTTGACTGCATATTGGTCTCCCACCCTCAAAACTATCATAACTCCCAAACCCTTCCAAATGCCCTCAGTGACCACTGCCCTATATCAGTTACCAGACATACTCCCCACCTTACCAAACCTAACAAATTTATTACCACCCGCTCACTTTCTCATTTCTGTCCTAACTCCTTTAATCACTAACTCTCCAAAATTAACTGGTCTTACCTCACCACTCTTCCTTTAGATGAAGCTGTCCACTCCTTCAACACTACATTCCTAAACATTCTTAGCTCCCTTGCTCCTCTTCGCACAATTAGAATCAAATCTAATACTGCTCCCTGGCTCAAAATCTACCAGAACCCTCATGAAAGACCGGGATAGGATTTGGAAAATGTGGACTAAAACTAGGACCCCATCTCTTCTTCAGAAATATAAAGAACTCAGAAATAAAATTTAAAAAAAAATCATCCATTATGACAAAATAAACTTCTATGCCAATCCTCCCTCTACTCTTGAATCAGACCCAAAGAAGTTCTTGAGCTCTATTAAACAGACTCTTCATCCAGGAAACCCTTCCTCTCCTAACCCACGTCCAAGTACAACACCTGAAGACATAGCCAACAAATTTAACATTCATTTTATAAACTCAGTAGCCACCATAATAAATTCTTCACCTCCCCCAGAAACAACACTAGCACCCCCACAAACACTATACCTCTTCCAAACCCTCCTAACTCCTTCTCTCTAAAAGCAGCATCAACTAACTATGTAAAGTCATTACTCTCTAAACTTAAACCTTGCTCCCCATCTGTTGACATGCTACCCTCTTACTTCCTGCAGATTGCCACTGAACCTCTTGCCTATCCTGCATCCATCTTAATCAACCAATTCATTTCTGAATCATGTGTCCCCACTGTGTGGAAGAATTTCTTTACTCTACCCATTCACAAAGGGGGCAACTCCTCAAACATATCCAACTTCAGACCGTTTGCCATACTCTCTCCACTTTCACAAATCCTAGAGAAATCCATTCACAAGCAGGTAATGCATTACCTTCACCAGGAAAACCTTCTCACACCCACACAGCATGGTTTCCGTCCCAAGCATAGTACAACTACTGCACTCATATCATTCATCATCATAGTCTCCCCAGCTCGTGATAACAATAAACTTGTCTCATGCCTATTCCTTGACCTTTCTAAAGACTTTGACACTGTCTCTCACCCACTCCTCCTAGATAAACTCACTAACTTACATTTCTCTCCCCCAACTATCTCCTGGTTCTCCATCTATCTCTCAACCCACCAGCAATCAGTTAAATGGCTCTCTGCACTATCCTCCCCTCTCAGTGTACAAATGGGAGTCCCCCAAGGGTCCATACTTGGACCACTACTCTTTAATATTTTCACCAACTTGCTCTATTCCTCTTATCCCCAGTCATCTCTTGTGCAATATTCTGATGACTCAGCTGTTATAACCATTGCTGACAACCCAACTTACCTCCACTTAACTACCCAGGCATCCTTCCACACCATTGAGACTTGACTAAGCACCTACTCTTCCTCCCTAAAAACATCACCACACTCAAAAGTACATTTACCATCTTATCCTGCAACAACACTCTAATCCCAGCTGAATCTAGTACTAAATTGTTAGGTGTTACAATAGATCATCAGCTTAAGTCTGATCTCCATATTACTAACTTGGTAAAAAGAACTCATCAGAAACCCAGACACCTTTTCCGTAGCAAGAAATGCTTAACTAACACTGCCCAAACAACTCTCTCCCAGGCTTTATTACTCCCAATACTCCTGTACAGCTGCCACATATTCACAAACCTAAATTCTACACTTATTTCCAAGCTTGAAACTACCTATAATAAGATCGCCGGATTTGCAGCTAACCAAACCTACAAGTCACACCACTGCTTAGCAATACGGCGACTAGACTGGCTATAATTCCCTCAGCTCCTCCAACTATACCAACTACAAATCATCCACTCTATACTCTATCTACACTCCTTCTGCCCCAGCCTGTCCACTATCATATCCAAATATTCCCCTGCTAGGATGCTATGCAGCTCAAATCAAGAATTATTAGACATCTACAAACCCAAAACCAAAATAGGCTGCCTTCTCTATAACTATAACCCAGCTATATCCTGGAACCAACTCCCCTTGGAAATAAAATCCCTCCAGCATAGCAAAAGTTTCAAATTAGCCACAAGGAAATACTTGAAAACAAAATGGTCTTGTCACTGTAGCCAACAACCCTGAAACCACCATCCTTTCTCCTATTTCACCACCTCACTCTTAATGTATCTCTAATACTATTCTCCTGGCTCTTCTACCTCTTCCCTTCCTCTATCTCCAACCACTCTTAATTCTTACAGTCTCAAAACAACCTACCTGTCTAGTCTGTCTCCTATAATCTACCTCCCCTACATCTCCTACTAGCCATTCTTACTTTCCTTTCTTGTTTCCAAACTCCTGTACAACTGGATCCTACCCACTTTAAATAAGCATCTGCCTAACTATTAACTCATTTTGCTCTAAGCAGCTTAAATAATATTGTAACTAGTCACATTTTCGTCTGCTAATTGTTTAAAACCTTGTTTGTAACAACTCACATACTTGTCTGCCAATTGTTAATACTCTGTATAATTGAATTGCCTGAGGAGCTTTTTTTTCTCTCCAGGTATCTGCTTGTAAGATCCTATAGCTGATTGTTACTACTATGTTACTAAAATTTAATAAATTCTTTTCTAGTCCAGAGGAGCTTTTCTCCCTGGTTCTCTGCTGAAAATGAGCCAAAAGCTCAGCCAGACTAACCCGGTTAACAAATGTAAAATAAAATAAACAAATAAATAAACAGATTGCAATTGTCAACATATTTAGCTAGCCATCACTCATTTTCCACTTTTAAATGTGTGAAGAATGGTCCAAAAGATATGGCCCCTATACAGAGCCCTGAGGGACAGCACTGGTAAAACCTTTTTGGACACACAGGAAAAGCTCAACCCTGGTGCTAGCAATGTCATGTTGCTTATCCAGTGTTTTGCCCACTGAACTACTTAGAGATTGGCATTTATTGCTTTTAATGTCTCAAATATTATATTCTGTGAGATATTGTCAAAGCCTTGGCAATGATAAGATACGCAGTGCTTAATGTTAGCCATTTCATCAGGTTCTGCGATTAGATTTTCAAGATTGCCACAAGATTCAAAAGGGAAGAACTCCCTTTAACATACTCATTCTGTCCAATATCTAACAGAAGTAGGTATCTTGTGCCATTTTTGATGAGTTCCATAAGGACTGTCTCCATGATTTTCATTGAATATCAGTCAAGCTGGGGGGTTTAATATTGACTGAGTCTGCTGTTTCTTCCATTTTGTGAACTGTTAAAAGGTCAGGAATATAGTCACATGCTAAGATTATCTTTAAAATGATTCAAAGGGGGTCAGTTAAGTTCTCTTTAAGTTTATAGGAAACCACCCAGACTATTTTAATACACTTGTTAACTGTGTAAACCCACTGGTCACAAGTATCACTTAGGTGAGCTGTCTGGTTAAGTAACTTGTTCAGAGTCACACAATAGGCAAACAGAGGAGGAAGGAATCAAACCCTATACCTTTGGCTAAAGAAACCAGCTTGTTATCAGTTCAAAGAATTCATCTTCTGTGCTAACTGCCACTCCCATGGAACTTGAGTTTTACATTTTACTTGTCAGTAATTATCTTGTTCCTAGGGATGTCTCTCCTTGTATCTATAGCACTGGGACATATTTCTTTGCTTACTGCAATGTTTGCACAATTTTTTGAATGCAACTACATTCAATATATCACACAGCTGTATGAACACTTCATTGTTTTTTTTTTTTGCATAAAGTTATATATTTACAGTTTACCCTTTTCAGTTCTCTGATTAACCATCATTCAGTTTTCTGAAGCACTTAAATAATACTTTGTTGTTTTCTACATTTGAGAGAATGTTGAGTTCATAAATAGCTCTAAAAGATTTCACAAAAAGACAACAGTTTTTGCACTTTAACTTAAGCATGTTTTTATGACCAGAGTACTTTTTTTGAAAACTTAGTATTACCTCTTTTTCTGTGGTATACTGTAATACTTTTCTGCCTGTTTGTGTTCGATTGGCCTGCATATTTGTATGTCACCTGCATATGTGCATGTGTGTATGAGTTAATAATATCATAGAACTAATTGGGTCTATATCAGATGTCCAAATGCTCATAAGTCCGAACGCTGTATCTTCGAACTGGGAACCATGAAGTCTGAAAATAATGAAGCCGAGGAACATTGAATTCTTTCCCAGAGAAAGAATTTGGTGGGCCGGTTTCACGGCTTTGCTATTTCCTCCACTGTGGTGCAATCTCGGAGTTAATATATTTAAGTAGGATGGTGGGAGGGTGGGAGGCAAAGCCCCCCACATTAGAAGCAGTATTTAGTGTTCATGTGTCTCTGCATTTTGTACCGGAACAGCGATTTATTTCCCAGTGAAAAAAAATCGCTGTTCTGAGTGTTCGGAGTATTCCGTTTTCGAACTTTTGGGTTTGATATTTACATAATCGAAGTTTGGACACCGACTATGTGATATAGACCCAACTAATTAATGGTATCCTCAGCAGTATAGCATCCTGAGTAGACTTATGCAGGTGAACAAAGTAAAAGCAAAAACTAACTTAAAACAAAAACACAAAGGCAAGGTTCGTTAAAAACTTTTATAAACAATCAATCCAAGTAAGCGCTTTCATCCAAAACAAATATATGAACTTCATCAGACAATTAGACAAGTAAAAATGACAGTTTAAATAAATTAAATCATTATGACATCACACAATACATTACATTCTTAAAGGCACATACTCCCTATAAACATCATACAATATCTCCTGTTTAAATTAGTACTATTAATATAAATATAAACCTATATCTGGAAAAATTCATTCAGTATAAATCACTAAAAAGCTAATTATAAGTACATTAAAAAGCAGTCATCTCTCCAAATATTTAAGTCTTAAAATGCATTTTAGAGAGCATTGGTTGTTTAAACCAGGGTGGACATGTACATTAACTTTAAGTTGCCAATAGAGCTCTTCTTCTTCTATGCGTAGAGTCCAAGGCCCACCCCTGATGTTTTTGTTAACATTTTCAATAACTAAATAATTAAAATAATGACCTGTGTTTTCCAGAACATGTTTTGCCATAGCAAAAGTTATGATGATTAAATCTGTCACTCGTCTAGTCAGGATACAATAGATGAGTCTCCGTGGGTTCTGTTCGAGCAGCTTTATTATGTACAAACACATCAAGATAGAAGCTTACTGACTTTAACTTATATACAAACTAGCTATTGCATTCGTACATGCTCACTCTCTGGCTGCACTCTCAAAATGGCACTGGGTATAGCATGTGCCTGCTACTTATATGAGCATGTTCAGTCCTTGATATGCTTCTTAAAGATACAGTACATACACTCTGATCTACATCCTTCCTCTTTGAGAAATAGATCATGAAATGCTATGAATCTCTCTTGGCATGCAAATAATACAAATAGTTATTTGTCATGCAGTTATACAGAACTAGGTACATATATATATAGAGTTATGTCCATGTGGATGTATATTTTACACTAGGTCTGAAAATACGACCAAGTCATGTGACATAAAACTGAGAATTAGATTTAGCAACTGGAACTGTCCTTGCTGAACGTTCAACCTTGGAAATATCTGGAACATCCTCAGGAATAAAAGTAGAGGTTAAGACACGTTCTGGGATGGGAACAATGTCTGACTTGCTCTGAGATCTAGAGTCTATATCACAGGAACAATGCTGTGATAACAATTCTAGTACAGGAAGAAGAGGTCTGCGATTTCTCCTGTATTCCACACCCTCAGTTTCTAGAAGTAGGATCTCAGCCGGGTACATATAGCTGTAACTTAACCAAACCAGTCGAAACCTTTCACCATTTGTATCCTCACTGTCTCACCTTCTTTTAACAGACAAAGAAATCTGCTTAATTTATAATAACTGGACTTCTGGATAGAATGCTTCTTGATGTTCTTTCTATCTGTTGTTCTTAGCTTTAGGCCTAATAAATTGGAACTAATAGGTTACATTGTTCTGGTTTGCCTGGATAGAAGTCTTTGAGTAGGTGAGCCAAGTATATCATCACGGAGTATGTTTCTGAGATTAAGTAAATTCAAAAAGACATCAATATTGTCATGCTTTGACCTCTCAAATAATTGCTTTGCACTCTGCACTGCACGTTCAGCTATCCCATTTGACTCTAGATATTCAGGATTGCTAGTAACATGTACAAAGTCCCATTCTCTTACAAATTTCTGAAATAATTGACTAGTAAATTGAGCATCATTGTCAGAAATAACTTTGTGTGGACTACCATGGACTAAGAAATGAGGTTTCAACTTAGTAATAACAGCAGTGGATGTCAGATTAGGTAGTAGATCAATCTCAAATCAGTTTGAATAAGAGGCTACCAGTACTAAGTAATGCTGATTGTTCCACTTGATCTATATCAGTGGCTACTGTTGACCAAGGTAGTTCAGGAATGTGACTTAGCTGAAGTGGTTCTCTTTGCAAATGCAGTTTAGTACTATTGCATACTGAACAACAAAGAAAGTACTTTATCAATGTCTTTCAGTAATGAAGATTAAAATGCTAGTTCTCTCACACTCCTCTTAGTCGATGCGGAACCTGGGTGACCACGATGCAAAATCTGGACATATTCATGTTGTAAGGAAGCAGGAACAACAATTTTAGGACCTTTGAAAATAATGCCATCTTCCATCAATATCTCATCTCTGTAAGGAAAATAGGTTTGCACTTCAGGTAGTACACTAGATTGCTTTGACAGCCATCCAACATAAATGTAGTGGCTGAGCTTTTGCAAAATTTGATCAGTCTTTGTATGACCTCTCAGCTTATCAAGTCTAGTGGTAGAGAAATTACACACTGCCATCACATCACAGTGAAAATTCTCTGTGTCAAGCTGTTCCATTGTATTTCTGGGAGATCTGGATAAGGTATCAGCCAGATAAAGAAGTTTGCTTTTTGAACAGACCATTTTCAAGTTGTACTTTTGCAATTTGAGCATCATTCTTTGTAATCTTGCTGGAACTAAATGCACAGGGTTCTTTAGAATAGTAACTAGAGGCTGGTGATCAGTTTCAATCTGAATAGGTCGACCATAGACATAATCATGAAACATTAAACATGCAAATACTATTGCCAAAAGTTCTTTCTCAATTTGAGCATATTGTATTTCAGTTTGGGTAAGTGTTCTAGATGCATAGGCTACTGGTCTGCCTTCTTGAAGAATAACTTCACCAAGACCAAATTTTGAAGCATCACAGGAAAGAGTGACTGGTTTATTGACATCATAGTGTCTTAATGTAGGTGGGGTGGCAATTTTCTGCTTAAGGTCTTCAAATGCCTTGGTGCTGTCCTAAACAAGACCATGTAAAATTTTTGCGCATCAGCTCTCTTAAGGGTGCTGTCAACTCCCTGAAGTCTGGCATACACTTGCCTATATAGTTGACCATGCCTAGGAAATGCTGTAGAGCTTGTTTATTATCTGGTGCTGACATCTCAAGAATAGCTGCTTGCATGGTCGGGTCTGGTCTCAACAAGTGCTGGTAAATAAATGACCTACGTATGTAACTTCTGGTAGTCTGAATTTGCACTTCAGAAGATTGAACTTTAAGTTTACTTTATGTACTCTGTTTAGAACTCTCTTTAGGTTTCTGTCATACTCTGCTTCTGCAGTGCCTCCAACCAATAAATCATCTACTATTATGGCAAAAGGGTAACTTGAAAAAATTTGCTCCATTGCATGCTGGAAGACTTCACTTGCAGAATTTATTCCAAATGGCATCCATAGGAATCTGTATCTGTCAAACGGGGTACTGAAAGAAGTCAGTAATAAGAATTTCTGATCAAGCATCACTTGCCAATATGAACTTTTTGCATCCGAGAGAAAAAAACTGTGGCATTCGGTATCAGAGCTGCAACCTCTTCGACTGTACACATTGAATGATGTGGTCTCTTCAATGTTTTGTTCAGATCTCTTGGGTCAATGCATATCTTGATTTTGTCTGAGACTTTTTATGAGCTGCTACCATGGACGACAGCCATTCAGTAGATTCTGTAACTGGACAAATTACACCTTCATGTACCATTTTTATCCAAATGAGCTTTGACTTTATCCTGCATAGCTATCAGAACTTTTCTTGCTGGTCTGACTATGGGAGTGACCTCTGGGTCTAATTTCATGGAATGCATAACTGGAAGTTTGCCCAACTTCTCATCAAAAACATCAGCATATCTGAGAAAATAGCTTCAGAAAAATTGGAACTAGGATATGTATTTATATCATGAACTTCTTTGGTAAAAGAAAGCAGATTCATTCTCAGACTGTCTCTGAGACCCAACAGTGACTGCACAGGTCTTCAAACTACATAGAATAACAAGCTGTAACAGTTCTTTGCCAGATAACATGAAAGTATTACTGAGCCTTCAGTTTGAATTTCTTCATCTCCATGAGCAACAATTTCACACTACTGGCCACATTGAGTTGCTCATTAGTTCTCACTTTAGCAAATGTATCTGCTAATATAACATTACACTTTGAGCCAGTGTCAACTTTAAGCTTGGTGGATTCACCATTGATCTGCGCAGTACAAAACACTTTGATCTTTGCCAACAAATTCACTGCATCATCTCTTTCACCAATTACTGCTACACCATCTACATGGAAAGTAGATCTGCTGTAACTCCACTTGATCGATTTGTTTTTTCAAGTAGCCCGTCTTTATAACTGCGTAGGGTTTACTTGATTTGCAAAACTTTTGAAAATGGTTCAACTTTTACACTTGTGACATTGCTGACCAAATGCTAAGCACTTCCCTCTTTTAGACTCATGATTGGCACCACAACTGCGACAGTTAACAATAAAGCTGGACTTGGGTTTTGCTGATTCACTTTTGTACAGCACTGAGCATGCTCCTTTCTTAGAACTTACTGGAAAATGATGTGGTTTCCCTGGTGAACCAGCAGGGGCTGTGGCTGCCATGTGCTTAGGCCTATTTCTGTTTGCCAAGTGTTGTATGCTATCTACATTTGTCTGGAGCCTGCTGAAACCATACTCTTGTCACCTGCAAGCATACTTGCATGTTGTTCTGTAACTTCATGGATTTGACAAATATCTATGGCTTTACTCAACATTAAATCACTGTTGCAAAGCAAAATCTTTCTCACAGTAGCACTATTAATATCACACACAAGCCTGTCTTTAATTAACTCATTGTTTAAGTCATCAAACTAACACATTTTAGCTTTGTTTCTTGGGTCATTAATATAAGTTGCAAAAGTTTCCCCTGGTTTCTGATCTCTTGTGTAAAACAAATGCCTCTCTAATGTAATATTTGTCTGGGGGTAACACATTTCCCTGAAGATTCAGTCTGTACAACAATATGATGATTTTCACCTTCTCCCTCATATACTGCTGGTACATACATAAATGAACACTCTCTTTCAATGGCCTCTGACCCAGCTAGGTTTAGCAAAATGAATACCATGGTGCATGATTTTTGTCTGAATAAGATGTTTGTATAAAAATATCATACTCTTGCTCAAATATTCTCAATTCTCTGCAATATTCTGATCAAATACAAGTGGTAATAACTTTCAAAATCCGTATGCCATATTAACACATACCAGTGAAGGGTTTTGCAAATTTGCATGAACACACACATACACACATGCCAGAAATTTATGCCACTATTTGTAACTTTGCTCAATAGCACAACAAGCCTCTGAATAACTGAACTTTGTGAAATAAGTCTATCAGGCACTGTAATACTCTTGAAATTGCTGTACTGCTGAAGTAATTTATCATCATTTTAAGAAACACTTCAAATAACTGCATGGTGCCAATGAACTGGGCAGAAGAAGCTCAGAGTCAGAAACAGTTCAAAGTAATTGCACTTTGCAAATTGATAGTACACAGCACACTGAAATATTCCCAAAATGGTGGTACCTTGCTAGATAATTCTTTACAGTACAAGAAACACTCTGTAATGGCAGCACTTTGTGAATATACACACCCAGCACAAGAAACATTTCGAAATGGCTGTACTTTGACTGTGCTTCACAAAATAGTTGCACTTTGCACACATATAAACTCTTCAGAATACATGCACAGTAATAAGCACATACTGTAAGCACTTTTACACACTTTGAGATACTAAGAATAACTCTAGTTTTGCCCTTGATACAATGCGAAGTTGTAGTTATGCCAAAACGCAGCACTTGGCCAAATAACATGCAGCCACCTTGCTTTATTTATGTTTAATGTGCCCTTTCTGCCCTTATTATATTTGTTTTGCTTGTTTAATCTCTTTTCATGCCCATTGTACTTTTGTTGAGCTCGTTTTACTATAAACATGCCAGTTTTGCCTCAAACACACTCATTTTGCTTTAAACATACCTGTTTTGCTTTTCTGATAATTGTTTCATCAAATATCTTAAGCTTAAGCATTTCAAGTAGTTAATAAACCTTTTGTGCCTCCCGCTTGATTAATAAAGCAGTTTGTGCCCTTGTAATGCTCAGTTTTATCTTTTTTTATAAAATAAGCTGTTCCTGCAAGTTTTCATTACCTTTGGTTCTTTTCTGGCTCTTTTTTGTGCTTGTTTCTCTTAGTTTACCTTCACTGTCATCTCTGCACCTCATGGCTCCAAATATCAATCTCCAGAATCCCAGTACTGACACCACGTCACTCTTCTAGTCAGGATACAATAGATGAGTCTTCATGGGTTCTGTACAAGCAGCTTTATTATGTACAAACACATCACTATAGAAGCTTACTGACTTTAACTTAGGTAAAATATACAAACTAGCTATTGCATTCATATATGCTCACTCTCTGACTGCATTACTTATATGTGCATGTTCAGTCTTTGATATGCTTGTTAAAGATACAGCTCATACACTCTGTTCTACAAAATCTATTTGATCTTATTACTTTTTTTGGTCATTTTTAATATCAGTTTTATTTATTTTACCACTGGAGAGTTCCATTTGCTGGCACCTCTTTCAGTCACAGCCCAGGATGATCCTCATGATCTTCTGTGGGGGTGTGTAAACATAGTATGATATAGTACTATAAAACTATATTCAAAAACATTGTCATAAATGTTTTCAGCGACTTCTAGTTTTGAGGTGTTTTCTTGACTTCTGCCTTCAAGTGTTCTCTGAAACACCACCACTTATCCCATTAGCTGTACAACAATGAAAGCGACATACCCTGGAAGTTAAGATATGCATTTTGAATTTTTAAACCATGCTTCAGTAATAGTACAGCTATAAACCTACTCTAAGTAAAACTCAGTTGCATACTTTATTGTCAGTCATTTTCACATTAAGAAAAAGCATTCTAACCTCTGTATTTATCTTGTGTATGTTTAATTATTTATTCATTGACTGTTTTGGCATTTGCAGATGTCTTAAAAAGACATTATGGGGGTTAGATAAGTTTGATATATGTATTCCCCAGTGACAGAAAGAGAGCAAGAGAGATTATATATATATATATATATATATATATATATATATATATATATATATATATATAGTTATTTGAACTCTTTCTTTCTGAAATTGATGCGCCTTGTTGCTGTAGCATAGACCAGATTCAGGTCTGCTGAATCTAGCTTTGTTTGAATAACTTGAGCACTGATCCAGACAATCTTTTTTTGGAGAAGGTTCCCCTGCACCCTAGTAAACAGGGGTGTGCAGTTAGAACTTGTCTGATTGAAGACTGCTGGAACAGGGCTCTTTTTTGAGCTTTTTTCTGGTTAATTGGGTAACTTGTTTAAATCAGTTTGTTTGTTTTCTATTGTTTATATATATATATATATATATATATATATATATATATATATATATATATATATATATATATATATATATATATATATATATATAAATTGTACTTTATTCATCTGCTTTTACTGTATTTGTGTTTCTTCCTACTTTATTACTGGGGGCATTGACTACAACTCTGATCTGAAATATATAATACGTATCCTTTTCTGTGCTTTTAAACTGTTTTTTTGAGTGTATCTGCTTTATTTTCTGAAAAAAAAAAATATATATATATATATATATATATATATATATATATATATATATATATATATTTGTTTCCCGCCTTTCTAAGCTAGTATAGTCCAGTTTCCAGGTTAGTGCTGAATTCAGGGCTGTGTTACAAATCTCTGTGTTTGTCCATACCTTACTTGGATAGAAAGAAGTTTCTCTGTTCACCTGTGAGAGATGGGGGCTTTGAGCAGCCCATCTGTCCCTGGAGGAGTGGTTTCAGCCCAGAAATTAGTAGTTTATTGGCCATTTTGGGCTAATTTCTCTCTCTTTCATTTCCCTGCTATAAATACTGTATTTGCCCAGTTTTGCGCACCGGGCAGCACCAGTTAGCTAGGGTAAAATTATTCCTGGCTCCACAAAGTCTCCTCTTCAATTTTTCCCTTGGAACTAGACAAACTTTCAACTTAGGCACTCAAGCAATTCATTTCTCAGCCCGACACTTGCTCAAAACTTATAGCAAGCACTTATAAACCCTAGCACTAGACCCTCCTGTACTGTACAGAAGGACAAGGCTCTCTATTCGACCTTACCAGCCATCTAGTAAAACAGTTCACTGTACCTATCCAGGCATGTCCAAAGGGCAGTTTCAGGTGTACTCTCCCGTCCAACAGGTGAATCTGGGCATTTTGAGGCAATGTTACAACTGCCTTATGTAGACAAACAACCCCCTCCTCCTACCACCAAACACTAATACATGCGAGAGATGCAGTTATACAGCCAAACTAGAGGCTAAGTTCTCTAAACCCAAGACTGGATCAGACAGTCAAGAGGAGAAGGGAAATACTTGCATCACACCGCCAGTCATACATAGACCCATTAAACAAGCACTGGCAAAAAACACACATAAATACATGAAAACATACTCGAAGGCTCTAAATAAAAATCTGCAAAACCAACATAGATCTCCAAAGCAAACATCCAAGCAACCTCCACCCCCCAACACAAACCATGAAACACATACTTCACAAAACCAGTGTGCCATGCAATCACAGCCCTTAAGGCAAAATAACATACCCAACATAATAGTAATAGGTGACTCTATAGTCAGGCACACTGATGTCCCACTCACTAGGCTGAATAAGGAGAAGGTTGCTGTTAGCTGTCGGGTGCCAGGATCTGCCACATAACACAAGCACTCAGGTTACTCCAGAACAAGTACAGATATGACTCTGTCATTGTCCATGTTGGTGTAAATGACCTGAGCCGTTCCATCCTGGACTACATGAAAAGAGACATGGAAGAGCTCTCTGATCACATAGCCCAGGCTGGTAAGACCCTGATCCTGAGTAGCATCCTGCCCTCACCAAGAAGGATACCACAGTATAAAGAAAAAATTCTCTGTTTCAACAATTGGCTAAGTTTCTGGTGTCATTCAAAAAGGATCCAGTGTCTGTCTGCCTGGGATGACATGCTCGACAAGCCACGCTGCTTCGCTAGAGACAGCTTGCACCTATCACCCTTAGGTTTCGAATACTGGCCAAGGCTCTTGCCACCCCCATAGTGCTTTTTTTAGGCAAGGCTCAAAAGACAAACCCACCACCGTAAATAGCACAAGTAACAAAAAAACGGAGGGTAATGCTACTCAATGCCTGAAGTCTAAACCTCAAAATGCATGCACTCAAGGCACTCCTTAGTATGGATAAAATCAATATATGTGCAGTAACAGAAACCTGGTTTAAGGCTCCAGAGAGCACCCCAACATTACCAGGCTACAACTCATACCATACATTTCGGCCACAGAACCCAAACCGAAATACAAAAGGTGGGGGGCATATCCATATTCATCAAGGATAACCACACCTCCAGGTTAGTGGCACAGCACAATGCTTCAGAGATCATCCATGTGCAACTAACTATGGGCAAAACTGCAATTCAAATTTTTGCTTGCTACAGATCACCCACCATGTCCCAGGACCCCCATTCTTCATTTCTGGAAACACTGGGAAACATAAATGTCCTACCAAACACCCTAATATTGGGTGATTTCAATTACCCAAACATTAACTGGGAGAACTACTCAAGTACTAACTCCCTTGCCCAACTTTTCCTAAAATTTAGAAACTCAATCACCCTGGTTCAACTAGTCAACACTCCCACCAGAGGTGACAACATATTGGATCTGATCATCACCAACATGGACAACCAGTATTCCACACCAGAGGTCAACTCCTCGCGGGTTAAATCTGACTATAAACAAATCACTTTGGATATCCATATTCTGTCCCCACCCCCAGACAAGAAAACCACCATGAAAAAATTTTCAAAAGCAAACTTCACATTACCTAAGACCAAAATGGAAAGTTTCAAAGCCCCCATGTGGAAGAATAACACTGTCCAAGCTGCAAAATCCTTTACTAATGCATTCTACAGGCAGATACAAGAATGCATGGATCGTGCTATCCCAAGCAAAACCAAGACTCACTCCTCCAAGAAAAGAAAACCAGTCTGGTGGACCCCTGCCATAAACAAGCTACAAAATAGAAAGAGGAAACTAGTACAGAAAAGAGTAAAATCCCAAGAAGGGAAGACATCCCTGATCAGTATCAGCAAGAAAATATGCTCCCTCATAAAATCATCCAAGGCGAGCTTTGAAAGAAAAATTGCCAAGGACCCCAAAGATAACCACAAGGCATTCTTTAGCTATGTCAAGAATCTAAGTGGCAATGCTCAGATCTGCTCAGAGTTATTGCAGAATGGCACAAAATACACTGAACTGACTGATATCGCCAACATCCTGGCAGACAGGTTCAGTGTAAACTTCACCCCCAAAAGGGCCCATAACCATACCAGAAGAATGTAGAGTCCTGAAATCACAGACACTCAGGTTAAAACACCCCTCTCCAAAGCCAAAATGCAGCATCAATGGGACCGGACGGTGTCCCAGGCTGCATCCTACACGAGCTCAAAGAGGAACTTACCCCACACCTAAACACATTGTTCAAACTCAGCCTCTCCACAGGCTACATACCCATAGAGTGACACACAGCAACGGTTATTCCACAACAGACCCTGGGAACTATCCCCCTATAAGCCTGACTAGCTTGGTCTGCAAGGCTATGGAGGGCATCATCATGGAACTCATTAACAGAGACATTGGGAACCTCCAAACACTGGACCCTACCCAGTTTGGCTTTGTTAAGGGCAGATCATGCCTCCTAATCCTGGTGGACTTCTTTGAGACAGTTACCAAGGCTATAGATGAGGGAAAGGTGGTACAAACAGCCTACCTAGACCTCGCTAAGGCCTTCGACACCATTCCCCAGTCTGGTATTGTAGACAAGCTCACCGGCCTGAACATAAACCCCTATGTCACAAGATGGGTTGCCAACTGGCTCATGGACAGAACTCACATGGTGAGAGTTGCGGGAGCTAGGTCCAACTCTAAACCAGTTACAAGTGGTGTTCCCCAGGGCTCAATCCTAGGACCCCTCCTGTTCGGCATATACTTCTCGGAGGTACAGGTAAGCACAGGAGGACTATGGCTGACCAAGTTCACAGACAACTGCAAACTAGGGGCTATAATTGACTCTCCAGCTGACACAGACATCCTCCAAAAGGGTCTCACTGAGACGGATACCTGATGTCAAAATCATGGCCTCAAGCTAAATGCCAAAAAGTGCATAGTCATCCCCTTTGGAAAAAACAAAGTACCCACAAACTACCACATAGGTGATAGTCCCCTAAATACGAAAAACGTAATAAGGGATCTGGGGACTGAAATAAATAGTAATCTCACCTTTGATAATCACATTTCCAAAGTGGTTAGAAAATCCTTCTACATGGCCCACCTAATCACAAAAGGTTTCGCATCCAGATCAAAAGAGGTCATTGTGCCCCTCTACTCATTACTCATCAGACCCATCATAGAGTACAACGCCCCATTTGGGATGTACCTTACAAGACACCTGCAACAGCTGGAAAGACCACAGAAGTACCTCACCAAAAGGATCACTGGCCTCAAACAGATGCCCTATGCAGCTCAACTGAAGAAACTCCAGTTGTACTCGGTTGCATACCGCCTACTCAGAGGTGATCTCTGCCTGACATACAAGGCCATGTCCAACCCAGAATTGATGGATATGCTCCACCTAAAGAAAACCTTATCCCCTCGAGCCACACGCTCTAGGGATCTAAACCTCACCACAACGATAAATAGGACGTGCTGGAGGTATCGAATCCTATCCCATAGACTTCCCATGCTTTGGAACAAGATCCCAATCTACATTCGGCAGAGCTCCTCGCTAACATTCTTCAAAAGAAACCATGACGAGTGGATGGGAAACAGAAAGTTTACCTCGGGGATCACTTTAGTGGCTCTGCTGGACAGAGGCACAGAGGACTAATCTATGGGGGTGGCTAAAGCCAACACATTCTGACTAGGCTTATAAATGCCTTTGGGCAAATAGCCTAGTGCCCACCTATGAACCACACAACCCGGTGCATGAACTGACAACAGGTGCTCAGAACCGATCTAAATTCCACCTTCAGCAAAACTCCGGCACTCAAAAATCATAGTTGTAGCCAATAACAAATAGACTACAGCAAAATCTAGTGTCCAAGCTTCAACATCATTTAATAACAGTACTTGCAGTCTGGCATAAACAAGCTCTCCAGCAAACTGGTTTTGACCACTGGAGTCATCAGTACAAACTGGACTCATACAACAGATTCTTTATAAGGAGCCACTATTTAAAGCAGCAGTAACAGTTTATAAGACATAAATAGAAAGGCAAAATTAATAAAAAAATAGTAGAAATATTCTCAACCTTATTGTGATAGAAAAATGTGAGAAAAAATATATGCTTAATTACAATTATTGCACTTATAAATTCAATATATAGTAAGCAAATATCCTACCAATACTCATATAAAATTAGCTTATACATAGAACCTAATTTAATAATCCAGAGTTTTTCCTTTTTATCTAAAAATGTGTATTTAGATAAATTAGATAAACCATTACCAACTACATCAGTTCCAACAAAAATAAAATTTCCAGCGGTATTAGGACACTAGATTTTGGTGGAGTCTCTTTGTTATTATCTATAGCTATGATTTTGAGTGCCAGATCTTTGCTGAAGGTTGAATATATAAATAATATATGAACACACATATACATATCTATATACACACACACACACACACACACACACACACACACACACACACACACACACACACACACACACACGCATACACACACATATATATATATATATATATATATAGAGAGAGAGAGAGAGAGAGACATGAAGCTCATGAGGTGTAGAGCCATCTGGCTTCTTGCACATCTCATTCCAAGTTGACAGGCACTGAATGGCCTATACACCATGTCCTTAGCCATTGAATAACCATTGAATAACCAGAACTTTTATCATTATATTTAGGTGTCCTATGAGGTGATGGAAGGGTGTCACTAAGCAGAAGCATTTTTCATGCTTGCTAGGATGTCCAGTAATCTCACAATATCATTACAAATTCAAGAGAAAAACCTCGTAGATGGTTTGGTTTCATGATAACATTGTTTATTTTTTTCTGTGGATTCTTTCCCACTACCATGGTATGGTGACTTTGTAAGTTTTCTTTACTGTGGTTAGTGGGAGGTCTGTATAACATCCTACATGGATGCTATTCTGGTTTTATTGAGCTTATGGCTTCTTGAAATACATCTGAGCTGTATCTGACACAAATGGGAGGTGTAGCCCTGTGGTAAGAGAGGTACTAAGTGAAAAATGTGAAGAATGTGAAGATAAGGTGGGTGTGGGGGCAGGCTTTCTAGTGCAAAATGGAGAATGTGCAATACGGGGGCATGTTCCCAATAGTGAACCTGGGCTTCACAAAGAGGCAGAAGGGGAAGGCATACAGACATATTATCTAGTTTAGCATTCTGCAAGATTTGTGTAACTGGTAACTATTTGGCATTTGCTATCTATGTGATAAAATGTGCCATTAAAATGGAACACAGAACCCATCTGAGCCTGAGGTGATTGGAGAGAGCAATCCTCTATCTCATCAACATAGTGAAACTTGAGTAAATTGTTTACATGTTGACAAGTCAAATGACAGGCGGTACTGTGATGTGGAACAACATTGGTGGAATGTACAGCAGTGGACAGCCGTGGGATTTCCTACAGCACTGCTGTAGTGAGTACCTTGAGAAACTGATGACAAGTGTCTAGAAAATGAATTTTCCAAGTCCTTATTGGTAAACATCTGTGCAGCATATCACTGGACTTTACACAAAATTTCTTACTGCATAGAATCCATTGCAAGGACATTTACACTTTTCCTCACTATTGCTTTTATTTGATATCTACCTGTTATTAGCTCCCCTTCTGAGACCCATGTGATTTGAGAATAAAGAACTTCACTTTATACAAAGCAACAATACATTTTAGTAATAAGCTGGAGCAAGTCAGGGTTGGGTGCAACTCTACTTTTCTGATACTCTTGTCATATCTGAATCCTGGGTCAAACCAGAATTTGTGGATGATGAATTATCCATACATGAAAATAAATGCTTGATGCAAGAGATTAATGGGAAGGGAACAAAGGAGATTGTATGGCAGTGCATATTTAAACACTGTAAAACTCTCATAGGTTCATAGGTTCATAGGTTCATACTACGCTATCTGCCCTAGGGCATTTATAAGCCTAGCCAGAGTGTGTTTGGCTTTCGCCACCCATTTTAAATAAATTTTGCTATGCCGTTTTTCGACGTTAGTATACTGTGCCTCTGTCTAACAGTGACACAGAAGTGATACCCATGGTAAACCTACGATCCCCCATCCACTCATCAAGATTCCTCTTGAAGAGAGTTAATGAGGGACTCTGCCTAACCTGGACTGGGATTTTATTCCAGAGTGAAGGGAGCCTCTGGGTTATGAATCTGTCCCTCCAGCATGTCCTATTTATTTCAGTGCTGAGGTTCAAGTCTCTTGAGTGCATAGCTCGATGGGATTTGGATTTTCTGAGGTGCAGCATGTCCATTAATTCCGGGTTGGACATGGCTTTATATGTCAGGCACAGATCGCCTCTGAGCAGGCGGTATGCCACTGAGTAGATCTGGAGTTTCTTTAACCGGGCAGCATATGGCATCTGTTTTAGCTCTTTGATCCTTTTGGTGAGGTACTTTTGGGGTCTTTCCAGTTGCTGCAGGTGTCTGGTAAGGTACATCCCAAAAGGGGCATTGTACTCAATTATGGGCCTGATGAGGGATGAGTAAAGAGGCACGATGACCTCCTCTGATCTAGATGTAAATCCCTTCATGATTAGGTGGGCTATATAAAATGTTTTTCTAACCACTTTGGCCATGTGGTTGTCAAATGAGAGTGCTATCAACTTGGGTCCCCAGGTCCCTAATTACTTCTTCTGTACTTAATGGATTACCACCTATGTGGTAATTTGTGGGCACTTTGTTTTTGCCAAAGGGGATGACTATACACTTTTTGGCATTTAGCTTGAGGCCATGGCTCTGGCACCAGTTGTCTGTTTCTATGAGGCCCTTTTGGAGGATGCTTGTGTCGGCTGGAGAGTCAATTACAGTGCCCAGTTTGCAGTCATCTGCGAACTTGGTCAGCCACAGTCCTTCCGTGTTGGCCTGTACCTCCGAGAAATATATACCGAACAGGAGAGGTCCCAGGACTGAGCCTTGTGGGATACCACTTGTAACTGGTTTGGAGTCTGACATGGCTCCAGCAATTCTAACCATGTGGGTTCTGTCCTTGAGCCAGTTTGCAACCCATCTAGTGACATACAGGTTTATATTTAAGCTGGTGAGCTTATCTATAATGCCCGAGTGGGGTATTGTATCGAAGGCTTTGCGAGGTCCAGGTAGGCTGTGTGGACCACCTTCCCCTCGTCGATGGCCTTGGTGACTGTTTCAAAGAAATTGACCAGGTTTAAGAGGCAGGATCTGCCCTTAACAAAGCCAAACTGGGTAGGATCCAGTGTCTGTAGGTCCCCAATATCTTTTTTTATGAGGTCCATGATGATCCTTTCCATAGCTTTGCAGACCAAGCTAGTCAGGCTTATGGGGCGATAGTTTCCATAATCCGTTGAGGCACCACCTTTGTGGAGAGGGACCATTGTTGCTGTACGCCACTCTTTGGGTGCATATCCTGTGGTAAGGCTGAGAATGAACAGTAGTTTTATGTTTGGGTTTAGCTCTTCTTGGAGTTCATGTAGGACGCAGCCTGGGACACCGTCTGGTTCCATTGATGCTCTGTTTTTTGCTTTGGAGAGAGCGGCTCTTACCTGAGCATCTGAGATGTCAGGGGGGTAGCACTCTGCTGGGATAGATATTTGCCCTTTTGGTGGGGTGGGGGGGAGAAGTTTGCGCTGAACCTGTCAGCTAGGATGTTGGCAATGTCTGTGGGTTCGGTGTATTTTTTGTCATTTTGGACTAATTCTGAGCATATCTGGGAATTCCCACCCAGGTTCCTAACATAACTAAAGAAAGCCTTGTGATTATCCTTAGTGTCCTGTGCAATTTTTCTCTCGAAGTTGGCCTTAGATGATTTTATGAGTGCCCGTAGTTTTTTGCTAACACTGATCAGAGATGCCTTCCCTTTTTGCGATTTTGCTCTATCATGTAGTAGCTTCCTCCTTCTATTGTATAGTTTGTTTATGGCTGGGGTCCACCAGACAGGACATCTGCCTTTGGAGGACTGGGTCTTGGTTTTATTTGGGATTGCATGATCCATGCATTCCTGAAGGTGTTCATAGAATGCGTTTATAAAGGATTCTGCAGTCTAGGCCATATTTTCCGCAGGCCCGGGGGCTTTGAAGGATTCCACCTTGGTTTTAAGAAGTGTGAAATTTGCTTTAGAGAAGTCTTTCACTGTGGTTTTCTGGGCAGGGGGTGGGGTCGGGATGTGAATATCCAGTGAGATTAGTTTATGGTCTGATCTTACCAGTGAGGGATACACTTCTTGCCTGGAGCATAGAGTCCCCATGTTGGTGATGATCAGGTCTAGTATGTTTTCCACTCTTGTGGGAGTGGTAACAAGTTGTTCCATAGCATTTGAGTTTATAAATTCTAGGAACCTTTGAGCTAGGGTGTTGGAGCTAGAGTAATGCTCCCAGTCTATGTTTGGGTAGTTGAAGTCGCCCAATATAATGGTGTTTGGAGAGACCTTCATATTTTCCAGTGTTCAAAGGAAGGCTGAGTGGGGTTCCTGGGTTTGAGAGGGTGGTCTGTAGCAGGCTATAAACTAGAAGGCAGTTTTACCCACTGTTAGTTGCACATGGATAGTCTCTGCTGTTTCCACCAACCTGGAGGTGTGGGTATCTTTGACGAATATTGATACTCCCCCTCCTTTTCTGGTTTGGTCCAAGTTTTGGGGCCGAAAAGCATGGTATGAGGTATAACCTGGTAGTGCTGGGGTGCTCTCGGGAGCCTTGAACCAGGTTTCTGTTACTACACAGATATCGATGTTCTCCATGCTTAGGAGAGTTTCGAGTGCATGCATCTTGAGGTTTAGACTTCTGGCGTTGAGTAGCATTACTCTTAGTTTCTTATCCCTTGTGATACCTATGGAGGTGGGTTTGTCTTTTGAGCCTTGCTTAAAAAAGGCACTATGAGGGTAGCAAGAGCCTTTGCCAATATCCGAAAGCCCAGGGGTGACAGGTGCAAGCCGTCCCTAGCGAAGCATTGTGGCCTGTCGAGCATGTCATTCCAAGCTGACAGGCATTGGATCCCCTTTGAATGACACCAATACTTAAGCCAATTGTTGAAATTGATCATCTTGTCTTCATATTGTGGCATCATTCTTGGTGAGGGTAAGATGCTACTCAAGGTCAGGGTCATCCCGGCCTGGGGCACATGCTCAGAGAGCTCCTCTATGTCTCTTTTCATGTAGTCCAGGGAGGTACATCTCAGGTCATTCACACCAGCATGGACAATGACTGAGTCATATTTGTACTTGCCTTGGAGTGACATGAGTGCTTGTGTTATGTGGCAGATCCTAGCGCCTGACAGGCAGCTCACCATGACCTTCTCCTTGTTCAGCCTGGTGAGCTGGACGTCAGTGTGCCTGACGATAGAGTCACCTATTACAAGTGTATCAGGTGTGTTGTTTAGCCTTAAGGGCTGTGACTGTTTGGCACACTGGCTTTGTGAGCTATGTGTTGAACATGTTTTGTTTTGGGGTAGCGGTTGCTTGGGTGTCTGCTTTGGAGGTCTCTGCTGCTTAGGCAGATTTTTATTTAGAGCCTCCGAGTATGTTTTTGTGTGTTTATGTGTTTGGTTTGCTGTCGTGGTAGGTCTATGTGAGACTGGAATTGTAGTGAGTGTGGTTTCCTTCTCATCCTGACAGGTTTCGCCAGTACTGAGTTGAGAGAGCTTAGCCTCCAGTTTGGCTATATGGTTGCATCTCTCACATGTGTTGGAATTTGTTGGGAGGAGGAGAGGGTTGTCTGTGTACATGAGATAGTTGTAACATTGCCTCAAGATTCCCAGATTCACCAGCTGGACCATAGAGGAGATTGACAACTGACCTTTGGACATGCTAGAATAGTATTGGGAATTCCTTTATAATTGAAAAAAAAAGGGTCAATGGGAAACAAGGTACTCAAGGGGAGTTTGTGAGGGTGTAGTGCTTTTAATTTTTTAGTGCTGACTTATATAATTGCTATAGTGAGCAAGTGCCAGGTAGCTTAAATGCAATGTGTTACAGGTAACTTAAATGCAAAAATGACAAACAGTAACTTTCTTTCAAGTGAAACAAGGAAATAAGTACAGTAAGCAATGCAGATGTCACTAGGGATCCACAGAAGTGCTGAAAAGCCGCATTTTAGGTGGAATTAGCATTTCAGGGAAATAACAAGCAAACAAGCATACAAACAAAGCTAGATTCAGCAGGCCTGGATCTAGTCTATGCTACAGCAAACAAGGTGTACCAATTCCAGTAAGAAACAGTTCAAATATGCAGGCACTATAAGCCTTTAACCAGAAATTCCCATCTCAGAAGGGCAGAGTCCAGCCTCTCCTCCCACAAGAGTGCAGACCACGAACCTTCTTAATGTAAAATAACTGGCCTGAAGCCCAAGTGCTTAAACCAGAACTAATACACTTTTACAATAACAGACACTGAGCCCTCAATCAGCAGTTCCCAACTTAGAAGGATGTAAGCTACCTGTCCTCCCACCACAGTGCAGGCCACAAACCTTCCTAATGTAAAACAACTGGTCTGAGTCCAAGTGCTTAATCCAAAAGACTTTGAATGATAGCTGCACTTTAATCAAGTTACTACCAAGCAGTAATAAATACAATTGAATACTTTAAAGAATGCCTGGATTAGTGCTCAAGTTATACAAACAAAACTAGATTCAGCAGGCCTGGATCTAGTCTATGCTACATCAAACAAGGTGTACCAATTTAGTAAGAAGCAGTACAAATATGCAGGCACTATAAACCTTTAACCAGAAATTCCCAGCTGAGAAGGGCAGACTCCAGCCTCTCCTCCCACAAGAGTGCAGACCACGAGCCCTCTTAATGTAAAATAACTGGCCTGAAGCCCAAGTGCTTAAACCAGAATTAATACACTTTTAGAATAACAAACACTGAGACCTCAATCAGCAGTTCCCAGCTTAGGAGGATGTAAGCTACCTGTCCTGCCACTACAGTGCAGAGCACAAACCTTCTTAATGTAAAACAACTGGTCTGAAGCCCAAGTGCTTAAACTAAAAGGCTTAGAGTTAGTTACACTAAGCAGTAATAAATACAATTGAGTACTTTTAAGATGACGCAAAAGCAAAATAAAGTAGGAAGAAACACAAATACAGTAAAAGCAGATACATTTTTTTTATTTTTTTTTTGAGTGAGCAAATGAGATGGGCCCAGGAGGAGTATCCAAGTGCTAATTTACAAGAGGGGCGGGCAGTTTCAAAGCCACCAAGATTAACACCAACACAAAAACAGAGAGGGTGGGTGGGGACCTACTGAAAAAACAATCAACTTCTAACTAGATATTGCTCAATGCAACACAAACAAATTGCTTTAAAAAGTGCAGATAAAAGTTACTTAGCTACACTTATGCATTTAAATTGATATCATGCAGGTCTTAACCGGCCAAAGCTCACAGTTTAAACCAAAGATAATTCACTGTACCACTTGTATAAGACAGAAACTGAATAACAATGAAGGAAACTACTACCCTACTGGAAACTACTACTCAAGTCTCAAGTTTCACATATCAGTCTTTGCTTATATTCTCTCCTGGTGGCAGCAAATCCCTAACTGTTTCCTGCCTCCACCTATCCATGAAAGTGGATGAAGATCTTCTATCTGCTCTTATCTTATAGTCAGAGATAAACATCAACAATGGAACACAACATTTGGGTGCTGTTTACTTTTAATGGAAGCACCTTCATCAGCACAACATATGTCTTTAAATATTTGGATCTTTCTATTCTCCTGAAAAAAGTGGAAAAATAGGCCTTAGCTCCTCCATGGACATAACCTTCCAGGTGTGTACTGGTTCTTCTCTCTCAGAAATGAGCGTCTTCTCTTCAGTTAAACTCCAAAGATTGTGCCTTTCTGAACAACTGTACATGATATCTAGATAAAGGCAAACATAACCATGTACTTTGACAATATCTTGATTTTATCTTTGAGGGAAACCATAACTAGCCTTCAGAGTAAATTACAAAAGAGCTTCTCTTTGGGACTGACTTGGTTAGAACAAATTATTTAGCAATCCTAGAAAATCTGCAGTCATTACTTCTGATGCTACTCAGGCCATGAAATATGTGGTCCCATCATTTTGAAAGTTTTTTTTTTTTTTGGAATACTGTAAGAAGTTTATCCAGCATAGGTGAGTTTGTAAATGTAACTCTTAACCAGTCCCTTCCTTTCAAACTTGGGTTGAAACCTCAGGTGACAAAGAACCCTTGCTAACTTAAACACTCCTACAGCATTTCAACTTTCTTACACCTGAAGCCATAAAGCTTCTTCACAAACTAAAATGCATCCTGAGTGTGGTTGCACTTAAGTCTGTGAACATCACTGTTCTTAGTCATTCTGAAATCAACAAGATCTGTAGGATTAGCTTCCAGGGAGACCACAAAAGGCCAATTAGCTACTAGCAAAGTGGAGAACCATTTCAATTCTCACCACCACCTTATTAACTTAGAAAACTGGCCCTCTTTCCATAAACACCTCTAGCTGCCCAATTGTAACTTATGAAGAAGGGTCTATCATACTTCTGAGACCACCTTTCAACCTTGTACTGGGTGAAAATGCTTCCTATAAAATAGCCGTGCCTACTGGAACTAAGTCCTGCTAAATATATATAATGGGCATGGATCAGCCAGCTTTCAGTCAAAACCTAAAAAAATACCTTAATGTGGAATAAAAATGCAAGTGATTTTGAGATGCAGTTTGATGCATAATCTTCATAGCTACCATTTAGTGTACTCCTGAGACTATTATTGCACCTTGCAGTCTTTTTTTTCATTCTTTTTTTTTTACCATGAGGATTTTTACTTATTACTGTCATGTCTGTAACTGTAGTGCCATTATTGAATACATGTCTTCAGCAAAACCAACAGGCTATTGGTTCTGCACAGGATTGGTGCTATAATCTTTCTGAGAAAAAGTGGTTGTCTTACTATGATACTATACTTAAGCAATAACCCACGCCTGGGAGTGGGTAATGATGGATTTACACATGGTTGGTGTGGTTTGGTCATGAGGGTGAAGCCCAAGTGACCAAACAAAGACAACCGTGGGTAAATCCAGCATTACCCACACCCAGAAGTGGGTTATTGCTATTATACAATGACATTATTTAAGACAAAAACATACTTACTTTTCTTAAATAATGGCATCGTATAATGCCTCCATGCTGCCCTTCCGCAGCTGTCTGGTATTCTGTGGCAGTTCTGATGTACTGTGCATGCATATGCTTCCACAGTACATCAGAGCTGTGTGTGGAAGCAACGGAGAAAGCAAGATCTCCTTTGCTTTTTAGAAAGTGTCTCGCTATGTTAATGGAGTTTAACATAGCGAGACAGCTTTAAAAAAAGCAACATAGATCTTCCTTTCTCCGTTGCTTTTTTTAAACCTGTCTCTCTATGTTCGTTTAACATAGCGAGACAGCTTTAAAAAAAGCAACAGAGAAAGGAAGATCTTCGCTGCTTTTTTTAAAGCTGTCTCGCTATGTTAAACTCTTTTAGCATAGCGAGACACTTTCTAAAAAGCAATGGCGATCTTGCATTCTCCGTTGCTGTAACAAAAGCAAAAAAAGACGACCGGACCTTTTTCCATTAGTATAAGTCTGATATACAATGTGCACGGTGACCAATCAGCATGTATGTTTTGGCATATTAATGGGGGTCGTTGTATAATACACAATAACGTTTCAGGCATTGGCCAAAATCCCTTGTTGTACATCATTTCTCACTGTACACCTTGTGATATAACTAATTCCTAATGACAGATCAGTTCAAGATGGGCTGGGACAGGAGTACTGAAGTGTTGTGGAAAAAACACCACATGACTATGACTTTGCTGCAAAGTGCGTGGTCTATATAACTTGTCTCGTTGTGAAAATTAAGGTACATGATTATACACCACTGATAAATTGTTGACATCTGGTCTATCAACATCTACAGTGATGTGACAGCAAATAATAAAAACAATAAAAAAAATCTTGAGAATACGTCTTCCATGCAGGTAACTGTATGCTTGCTTCCCAAACTTTTTGTAACTCTAAAGTCACTGCATGTTTTCAGAAAATGAAATTCCCAACTATAGCAAACTAGATCGATGTAATACTCTCTGGAATACTAGAAATACCAAAAATCTATAAATTCACTGTAAAAGAATATGCTTTCATTTTGAAATACACTGGTACTGGGTTTTTGCAGATAAATACAGAAACACAAAAAATCTAAAATAACTCATTTTTTAGGTATGCAGGGGTGGGGTTAGGATAAAAGAAAAAGTTCATACCAGAGTGCCAATGAGAGCATAAAATACCAGTGGCTGCCTGAATGATACCTCCAGTTCAGATGAAGGTGTCTGAGGAAGGTAGTGCTTGATATTCAGCAAGTATAGGAACAACAATAATACAAAAAGAGGGTCTTTGGCCAGGTCATCATATATAATGTTGTGACTGGAGACTCTTTCTTTCTTTGTTGTGGGAACCTGGCAGTATCTGTAAAATAGGAGATACAACAATCTTTGAATCTATGAATAATTGCATTTCATTTAACAAACATCTAAAAACTTAAGAGGTCAACACAGAAATTCGGAAGGTAAAAAAGTACAAAAATAATTCTTTGCTGGAAGAGGGCAATGCACCCATAACCTGTTATTTGGTGGCAAATCCCCATACCCCCAAATAAAATGTAGCTACATATATATATATATATATATATATATATATATATATATATATATATATATATATATATATATATATATATATATATATATATGGGTCCCCTTCATTTGAATGAATGAACTTTCAAAAATTCAAAATTCATATGGCCAAGACCATATGATCGAACATTTGAATATTCGATAATGTATAGTGGAGATCCCTATACAGTGCAGAACCGGGAGGTTTCCCTTTTTTGCACTGTAGTGCGATCTCGGAGTAGGAATATATAAGTTGCAGGGGGTGTGGGGGGCTTCAGGGGGGCTTGCCCCTCTGCTAAAAGCAGTTAGTGGTGTTTTTGTGTGTTTTACGTTGTTTGGGAGATGTTCGACATTTCAAAATGTCGATCATATGGTCTCGACCATATGAAAGTCGGCATGCTGAAATGTCGAACAATATATATATATATATATATATATATATATATATATATATATATATACGGGTCTACTTTTTCTTATGGAAAGATCATTCTTTCAAAAATAAAAAGAATGAGCCCAATTAAGCGAAATTGCACTTAAATGAAAGTGCACTTTCGTGACTACTGGTTCAACAAACCAGTAATATTAAAAAAAACAAAAAAAAAAAACCACTGCAGCAACGCTTCACGCTACAGTGGGGATAAGGGAATTTACCTGTTTCCCCACTGTAGTGCGATCTCGGTATTAGTATATATAAAGAAGCGGGGGTGTGGGGGTGCAAACATGACTTTGAAGTGTTGTTATTTTTTTTTAACATTACCAGTTTGTTGAACCAGTATTTGCGGAAGTGCACTTTTGTTTAAGTGCACTTTCACTTAATTATTGGGCTTGTACTTTTTCTTTTCAAAAAAAAAAAAAAATATATATATATATATATATATATATATATATATATATTATATTATATATAGGATCCGTACAGATCCCCAAACGGCAACATCACCGAAACAGATTCGGCTGGGCATACTTGCACGAAAGTGCTTTTCACCGAAGAAGCACTTTCGCATAAGTATGCCTGTTGCAGAGGTCATACTACAGTACGGATAAGGAAAAATTCCCTTTTCCCCACTGTAGTGTGACCTCAGAGTAAGAATATTTAAGTAGGGGGTGGGGGGGCGCATGGGGGGTGCAGGGGGGCTTGCACCCATCCAAAAATGTAAATTTAATGTTTTTTTGTTTTTTTTTTAACACACTTTAACAAAAGCACTTTTTCGGTGAAAGCGCTTTTGTTAAAGCGTGTTCAGTGATTGTGGATTCAGACTATTGAACTTTCGTTCAATAGTCCTAGATCCATATATACATATATATATATATATATATATATATATATATATATATATATATATATATGGGTCTACTTGAAAAGACTGAAAGCACATTTACCTGAAGAAGAAAAGACCGAGATGACATAATTGAATCTTCATTTAAACAATTCTTCACATAATCAATAATTTACCTAGGAAAAGAAAGTGGTCAGCCAACATTTGGAAGTTTGCCCTTTTCCCAACTATAGTGCAATCTCAGAGATGGTATAATTAGTTAGGGGGGATGTGTGGGAGGCAGAGTGCTTCTGTGTGGTTTCTTGCGATTGTTGGTTGACCACTTCCTTTCCCTGGGTAAATTGTCTGTTATGTGAAGAGTCATTTAAATGAAGATTTGATGATGCACAAACACTGTTGCCAGGAACCAATATTTCACACAGCCCGGTAGGAAGTAAAAGTTTAATGAAAAACTACTCCTTTTACACCACGAGAACAAGTTTGCAAAAACAAAATCACATGAAGTACTTTTCGTTTGGAAAGTGCCCAAACTTCTTCAGTATTGTACTTTGTTTCATTTTTGAAGATTCAATTATGTCATCTCTGTCTTTGCGTCTTCTTTTCAAGTAGATCCATACATATATGTGTGTGTGTGTGTGTGTGTGTGTGTGTGTGTGTGTGTGTGTGTGTGTGTGTGCGTGCGTGTGCATATAAAATATATAAAATATACACACACACATCATCAGCCACGATTCTTTCATTATCTGGTGCCACTGAAACTCCATTCACTATTCATTTCCTCGTATTATAATCAAGGCTTTTTGTATATCAATTAAACTTCTAGTTTCTAGTACAAAAAATATTAAAAATGCTAGATGAGGTCAACAACATTTATTCCCAGCTTGGTGATCACTGATATCCTATCATGGCAGAGAAGATTAAGGGTGTATGTGTTTTGTGTGTGTGCGTGTGTGTGTGTGTGTGTGTGTGTGTGTGTGTGTGCATATAAAATATATAAAATATACACACACACACACACACACACACACACACACACATGAATAGCAGGTGTGTATGCTTGTGTTTGCAACTGTGTTTATATGTGTGTGTTTTTTATTCTGCTGTGTTTAAAGGTCTACAAATATGTTTCTGTCTCTTATTTTGTACATTATCTATGCAATTCATAACTGATGAGGTAAACGTATTGAATGCACTATTGAATGAGGATGTACATCTGAATTATTCTGAAATCACTGTTTTGGACCAAAGTCATGTGATAACCGCAATGATGTCACGGCACTCTCCATTGTTCTCCTTAGCAATGTTTAATTTGCAAATTATTGTATAGCTGGATTAAATGCAAATGATTATAGATGCTATAATGATATAATAAATGAGATATTATAAAAGCAGTATTTTAGCTAAGAATCTGACCATGTTGCATATCATTTATGTTCTTGATCAAATATACAGCTTGAATACAAAAAAGTGCAGATTTGGACAAATATACATAACTCATATATAGTGCAGAGTACATCATTATGGTAAATCTTAGAAGATAATAATTTCTGCATGCCGTACTATATAATCCATCCTCAGAGTAGCCTACAGCTGACTTAAAAAATCGGCATCATTTTGCAAAACCCGGTTATATATTTTATTAAAATGTTCAGACTTGGATGAAAAAGAATACTTCTGTGATATCACTGATATTTTTAATTCTTTTTTATTTGTATACATGCAATAGGAATATTCCATAAAGAAGTCTTATGCATCCAGGAACACATCTTTTTGATCAGACTCATTTAAACAAACCACCAAGACACTAGCTTGGAAAAATTCCTGCTTTAATGTAAAGACACTGGAAAGCATGTAAGTATTTTCCTTTTATACTTTAGGAAGAGGATAAGGCATATGTACTAATGCTGCCTGGTGTAATATTACAGAAATATCCATAACCTAGGTAGATAACAGAGCATGGGCAGTGATTCCACAGTTCCCCTAACTAAAGAAACAAAGTCAGAATATATGCCAACTTTATGGAAAAATAAATCAGAAAAAATCTAATCAGAAATGTATTAAAATGAGAATACAATGTGATAGAGCCCTGAAAATATATTAGCATTTTGTATGGAGCCAAAATGTTGTCTAATAATTCTTTTTGGAGCTCTATTATCCAGATTTTGGAGTAAGTATATAACTATGATGCATTTTGTCTAGATTCTGGATATTAGCAATGGTTCATAACAATATCATGTACCATAAAAGCATGTCAATTTGAGAAAGAATGTTTCAGTAATCAAAAATCTCCAGAGGTGTATTGTTACTAACTTGCAGGCTGATTTAATAAAACCTTTCACTTGATACTCTGCTTATGACTGCATTCTCTCTGTGACATACAGCCAAGATGGTACCATAATGTGACGACCTGCAGACCAGGGTCTAAAATAGTATGATCTGAGAATTAGCCTGGCAACCGATATCACCAGAGCATTTGGAAAACCATACGGACTTAGGATACACCTGTAAAATTACATTCAGTGGAAGTGCAATAAACAGTCCTCTCTCCTGTACATTCCTACATCAGAAAGATACACAAGTACAGAGAAAATGCACATGCAGATACACTAACTTATGCTAAAGTAATATGCATACAGTGGAATGGTGCATCTTTACCCTTTAGCAATCTACAGCTCAGCTTACAGTGTGATTGGCTCATTAAAGATGGAGATATATGAGCAGAGAACTGCACTGGTTACACACCTGCAGGTTGGCCGTTAGTTACGCAACCAGGACATGAAGCTCCAGATCTTCTCTGAAATCAGGAAAATACATACAGATGTTAACTGTTAACAGTATCAGTTTCTCCAGATTCTCTAATACATACAGATGTTTACTGTTAACAGTATCAGTTTTTCCAGATTCTCTAATCTTGATTTTTTTTTTCTCCAGGTAATTTGATGTAGCATCCCCTTCGGCATTCATTGTTTCTCAGTTTTCTTTTGGATCTGCTGTTGTGTCAGTCACAATCATGTAATAATATGCTAGGTCTGCTATAAATGACCCTTTCATAAAAAGTACAAACAACAAAGATCATTTCCATATGTAAACATTTCAAATGAGCACCACTGTCCAACTTAACGGACAATAAATGTCTTCAATGAATTCAAAACAAAAACCATAATTTATTCTACAGAACTGTGGGACTATCACATCCTTTCATTGAGAAGCACAATGCTCAACAATCACTGTATTTTGATGATCCCCCAGAAAAACGTTTGTGACTTGCATGTCTACATGCATTTATACATACAAGCACTAACAACTTGACACATGCCTTATTTATAAAGATACCCGTCAGTGTTCTTACATATTACAGTATGCACTGATGTCTTTTCAGCAAGTCTAGTAACACCATTTTTACACTGAATATCAAAACATTCATTAATAACATTAACAACAGAACCTCTGCAGTTAGATATTAACATGCAGGAGTTCATAAACAGCCAAAATACCAGTAAGAATAAAATGTATTTCTGGTTATGATCTTACTGATTACTATCCACAGGTGCTGATGTATATATTTTAAACAGATTAAGGGGTTTTACAAAATAAACAGGAATCCACAGCAGAACAAAAGAATAAGGGTCCAACACATAGTCTGTCTGTCAAGGACTGTCAGTAAAAATAAACATTATACCTACATTAAGCATAAATCTCACTGGTTACCACTGTTAATCATGCAATAATACCATTTAAGGTGAACATTACAGGGACAGATCAGCCTGTATACTCCTGTAAGGTCTGTTACTTCTGTATGACACCCAACCTGGAGGGCGTTATTGCACTTAGAAAATGGGTTATCTATAAAATTATATTTAAAATGTTTGTTGTTACAAAATATATTTATTTATGCCCTTAATCTCTAATTTTCCTCTAATTTCTCTTCTGTCAGAACTAAATACTCTTACCTTTCTGTCCTCCTTCCCTTTTGTTGCACCACTCTCAATTTTTCTGTCATGTTACTGCGCTATCAGTCATGCCAACTCAAATCAGACTTGTATTGTAGTACGTCTCACCCTCACAGACTAAGATCGTCCTCCCCTGAGTAACTCCTACTTCTTTGATTGCGTCACAGTCTTACCATTTTCAATTATTTATTTTATTTATTTATTTCCAGTTTGATTACCAGGGAAGTCCACTGGGCCGAAATGACCCATTTTCAGTGGAGGCCCAGGAAGAAATGCTCCAAGATGCATTATACAGTTTAGATACAAGTGATACTAAAGTATAAAAGATGGCATTATGTAGAACAGTTACAAATAAATGCATTCGATATCATGCATAGTTAACAAAATTCATTGTGAGTGAAGTTAAGGGTTATACAGTTTCATTTGAGGAAACACTCATGTATTAGGTGTGGAAACAGTTTACATACAAACATTTAAGAAAATGTGGATACACTTTACATACACACATTTAAAGTAGAATGTTATTTACAATATTTACAAGGTTGAGTCATGTGAGAGTAGCTATAGGAGTTGTCGAGAACTTAGACAGACTGATAGGAAGATAACTATGAGAGTTATAGAGAGCTTAGGAACCAAAGAGAGAACCCCCTGGGGGCATATACTTAGCATGGATTAGGTAGGGTGATCTATACACTAAAAACTTATCCTATACTAATTCTGTTCCTTACAAGTACCTAAATAACTTCCACATCAAAGCCATATAAAACAGTTTAAAGTATCGTACCTGCAATGCATTATAGTTTATTCACAATATTGTATACCTCTCAACCTCCCATCTACAAAATGAGGAACACTAGCCATCATAATGTGGAACAAATGGGCAAAATGTGGAGCACTTACTAATGGCTTACTAACAACTTCAACGAGGAAGGTCATAGGATAGTTAAAATATGTTGATTTTACTTATAAAAAAGATCTTTTAATGATTTAATATGATTCCTTTCTATTTACAATGGATATCAGTTAAAAAAATCCTATCACTGAATGTGTGACAGACCCTTTCAATGTGGAACTTTGGGGAACATGAACTTTTTAAGACCCCAGATGAGGTACGTTCCTTGTAACGAGATACACTTGAGAGGTATGGTATGCATAATACTGTCTAAATAATAATTCTTTACATCTTTTTCTGACATGAAAATCTACTAGCACAGTATAAAACAATGTAACATAATGTTGTAGAAAGTTTTCTTGTATCCTTGTGCTAATATATTGTGCTGGAGCTTTTCTCCTCGAGCCTTCTCTGAAAATGGGTACTGCCCAGTTGGACCTTCCTTGTTAACAAAAACAAATGAGTAAATAAATAAATACATAACTAAATGTTTGATATAAAATACACCCTGTATCTGACCTGTAATGCTGTCCTAGCAGCCACTATAAATAAGAATATTTCTGTATTATATAAAATCAAGTACAGCCGCGGTGGTATGGCGGTAGCATTGTTACCTCACAGCAAGAGGTTCTCCCGTTCAATTCTCAGTGTGGCTTGGGAGTGCCATCTGCATGGAGTCTGCATGTCCTCTCTGCAGTTGGGTAGCATTCGAAAGACATGCGTGCGTAAATGGACGTGCCTTTGTTGAAGGTTGGGCGTCAAGCTGGCACCTCGGCGTTTTGTAAAAATCTACTGCCAATCATTAGTGGACCAGAGTTCTGCTGTGGCGACCCCTTACCAGGAAAAAGCCGAAAGACAAACAACAACAACAACTGTATTATATAAAATCAATCAATCCACAAACAAATAAGTAAATAAAAACATTGCAAAACTTAAGTTTTTGTGTTTCCTTTGTTTGCTGATTGCCTCCCACCCCAACCGCTGTCTTAATTATAAATGCAATGTGCACATTTTTTCTGGGAAATTGATATTTGAAGATCCATGTATTTTGCACCATTCCAGATGCAGTTCCAGTAAATATAATCATGTTACCATGGACAGAATGAATGCAATACACTGGATTGTAATTTAATCATAATCAGACAATTATGTGTTCGTAACATGGATGGCAAGAAATTTAAGAGGTAAATATTAGCATCATGGTATCCATGTCAGTAATATTTAATGGGTCTATATTAGAACATCGACTTTTTAAAACATCGAATGTTCTAATATCAACCCCTATTCAGTGAATGCTGAAAATATCGAACATGCAGAACAGCAAATTTTTTCCCAGGGAAAAAATTTGCTGTTCCGACACACATACACACAACACAAGCACACCAAACAAACAGCAATCCACACACATACACCTAAAATCCTACATCTAACCCTACACTAAACTGTACATACACCACTAGCTATTCACTTACCTTAACCCAAACCCTAACCCTAAGGTCCGTCACTATTGCACACTCACCTCACCCGCGCCCTAACCCTAACTCACCTACCCCGCCCTAACCCTCACATCCACACAATCACACACTTACCTGACCCACTTCCTAACCCTAACTCACCTACCCTGCCCTAACCCTCACATCCACACAATCGCGCACTTACCTGACCCGTGCCCTAACCCTAACTCACGTATCCCGCGCCCTAACCCTCGCATCCACTTACCTGATACTGACCCGTAACTTTCTACCACAGTGCTGAAAATAGCAAAGCCACAGGAACAGCCAACCGAATTCTTTCGCTAGGAAGAAATTCGGTGTTCTGCAGCTTCGCTATTTTCAGTGTTCGCTGAATAGGGTTTGATATTAGAACATTCAAAGTTGTGAAACTTCGATGTTCTAATATAGACCCACAAGGTGGTAGGGATTAGAGACCTGATTTTAATTCTTTGCATGACATAGATGTCTATATTTGTTCTATGTACTATAAGTTACAGAAAAAAGGGAATTATAGGGTCACTAAATCAGTAAAGCACTTAGCATTATCAAACAGACAGCAGCATACCTCTCAATTTATTTTCCTAAATTTGGACAAATTTAAAAGTACTGGTAGTACAAAAGCTCAAAACCAGGGACAGCTTTTAAACATTGTGGTATTTCACATAAAAATAACATTACTAGTATAACAGGTTTTGCAATAACATGCATTTTATGATTAATACGAAGTATGAAACTCTAATGGCTGGCATTTGACTGCAATCCTCAGTAATTTAAAAATAAATCAAGAATTGTATGGGTTGCATGGTAAAAATATGAGGCAAATTTGCAAATTTCTGTAAAATTTGTTTTGCAAAATCAAGGACATCTAGGAAGTATAGGCAGAAGGCAGAAACAAAGTGTTCTAAAATGAATGACTTTAAAACTTGTTAGATACTTTGTTCTGCCACAGTTTCTGCTTCTAAGTGTGGCAGTGTGAAGTTCTACAAGATTTTAAAAGCTTTTTACTTTCTGCCACTGTTCTTTGTTGGCCAGCCCTATCCACTGTACCTAGTCTTGAGACCTGATTTTAACAGCACTTAGGTCTTCCATCATAAACTTCCCAGAGGACGCCAAGATTCTCCATGTTGGCCTTTCCAAAACCAAAAACTGGTTGCAAGTAATAACATAAATGCCAAAAAATGTATAATAATATTCTTCATCAAGCAAGAAGTCTCTTGTAACTTTTACAGTGAGAATGCTCACTTGATCCAGTAGTTACCGACCCGAGACACTATGTAGTCAATGAACTGTCTTCCCTAGCCACATATCCACTATTATACTTCTCAACCTCTTAGCACAAGAAATCTGGGCAGAGGCATAAATAATGAGGGGGAGGCAATGGCTCAAAAATATGGACAATTTTTGTTAAAGTTTTGCACATATAAACTTAGAAAGTTGATAGAATAACAGGTTTTGAAAAAAAAAAACAAGAGTTTTCTGAAAGATATGAGGCCTGAAACTAAAACATTTTCCATTATTTTCTGAATTCAGTTCTCAATGATTTACCAGCAAACCAAAACATTTATGAGGAAAAGACCAAAAATATGCAGCAAAAATCTGGACATTCTGTGAAAATCTGGACAGTTGAGAAGTATGTCCACTACTGAAAGAAAATAATTTTTCATTGCTCATTTATTACTAAGGATGTGGCATCAGGTCCCCTGATATGATCATTCCACTATATTTCACATTCATCAGGCTGATCATTGAGTATAACGTCCCCTTCTGTACACACCTGTCCAAACATTTGGTGCAACTTGAATGCCCACAATGCTTTCTTACTAAGAAAATCACAGACCTAAATCATAAAAACTTTGCACACCATCTCAAAGCCTTGTCTCTTTTCCTTGTGTCAGACAGGCTATGGAGGCATGATCTTAACCTTGTGTACAGAGTCTCAGCAGACCCCTTTCTTATCAGATTTACAACACATTTGCAAGTCTAATGGTCTGCTGGGGGCATAAACACCAGCTCAAGAAATTACAGTCCCTTTTGCAACATAAACAAAACATGTTGGAGGAATAAATTTGTATCATAGAGAATACCAGTTCATTGGAATTGTTTTCCTCTCACATAAAACAAAGTGCTTCTCTTACACTAGTCGGACGTAATTTGGACGAATAGATAGGTAACCACAAATTCAGTCCTGGTTTAGCACCCTTGTTCTTCATGGAAAGGGGCAACATATAATGTTCTGCTCATTCCTCAGTTATTTGTACCTAAAATTAAGGACTTAAAACTTCATGGGAAGTTTTCAAAAGGGCCAAATAGATCAACGGCCTATTAAGTACCTATGAACCTATGAACTGATGCTCTTGCTTTTCACTGGGCTTTCTTTGTCCATAAATTCCCTGCTTTGGAACTCCTGAGTGATGGGTAGAGGTTTGTTAGCTGACATTTTCTATATAGCTTTTATGTATTTAATCAGTTGATTTCTAGGAAGATATGTTCTCACAAAGAGTGGAGTTATAAAAAGACATGAACGTGCATGAATACGGATATTGTTCAGAAGCCTTATAGAAACCAAATGACATCATGTGTGGTCTAATGTAACATGCAAAAATGGAAAACCAATGCTGTTTTTCTACTTGTTGTCAAGAAAGACAGCATTAAATCACAATGAATCATAATTAAACAATTCTGGTTATGATGCAGATTAATGAAGCTTCCTTCCAACCACCTAACATTATGTATTATAGTAGCACTTTCATCTCCTTAGTTGACAAATGATATCACACAACACAGTCTAGCACTTTTTTTGTTAATGCCTAATCAGTAAAGGTGCAATGAAGAATACAAAATGAAACTATGCACGGTAGGCAGATATTTTTTTTTTTAAAAAACACGGGGTACTTAATAAATAAGCACCTATCCAGGCTTGTCTAAGGGTCAGCTCCCGGTGTTTTGTCCTGTCTACCTGATGAATCTGGACATGTTGGAGCAATGCAGCAATTGCCTCGTGTACACAGACAACCCTCTCCTCCTACCACCCAACACTACAACCTGTGAGAGATGCACCAATATAGCCAAACTGGAAGCAAAGCTCTCTTCACCAAAGACTGGACTAGAAAGTCAAGAGGAGAAGGCAAACACTTGCACCACACCACACTCATCACATAGTCCCTCAAAACCTACACCACCAAAACACAAACATAGCAACACAAACCACACACCTACATTCGTGGATGCTTTCAATAAAAATCTGCTCAAGCAAAAGAGACCTCCAAAGCAGAAACACAAGCAACCTCCACCCTCCAACACAACCCAAATGACACATAGCCCACAAACTCACTCAACCACAGCCCATAAGTCATAACAAACTACCCAACACTCTAGTCATAGGTGACTCTATAGTCAGGCACACTGATGTTCCACTCACCAGGCTAAACAAGGAGAAAGTCACTGTCAGCTGCCTGTCGGGTGCCAGGATCTGCCACATAACGCACGCACTCAGGTCACTCCACAACAAGTACAAATATGACTCTGTCATTGTCCATGTTGGTGTGAATGACCTGAAACATATCTCCCTGGACTACATGAAAAGAGACTGGAGGAGCTCTCGGATCTTGTAGCCCAGGCAGGTATGACCTTAGCCCTGAATAGCATCTTGCCATCACCCAGAATGATACCACAGTACAAGGACAAAACGATTGACTTCAACAATTGGCTAAGCTTCTGGTGTCATTCTAAGGGGATCCAGTATCTCTCTGCCTGGGATGACATGATCGACAGACCACGATGCTTTGCCAGAGATGGCCTGCACTTGTCACCCTTGGGATTCTGGATACTGGCTAAGGTTCTTGCCACCCCTATAGTGCCTTTTTTAGGCAATGTTCAAATGACAAATTCACCACTGTAACAGGTACAAGCAAGCAAAATCTGAGGGTAGTGCTACTCAATGCTAGAAGTCTAAACCTCAAAATGATTCACTCGAGGCACTGCTTAAAATGGAGAACATCGACATCTGTGCAGTGACAGAGACCTGGTTCAAGGCTCCAGAGAGCACCCCTGCATTACTATAACTTGTACCACACTTTTCAGCCACCTAACCTGGACCAAAACACTAAAGGCAAAGGTGTGTTCATATTTATTAAGGATCTCCACACCTCCAGGCTAGTTGCACAGCATAATGCATCCGAGATTATTCAAGTGCAAATAACTCTGGGCAAGACCACAATCCAAATTGTAACTTGCTACAGGTCCTCACCATGCCGCAGGATCCCCACTCCTCGTTTCTTGATACACTGGAAAATATTAGAGTACAACCCAACACCCTAATAATGGGCGATTTCAACTACCCCATCATTAACTGGGAAAACTACTCATGTACCAACTATTTTGCTCAATGTTGTTAGGAATTCATAAATTTCAACACCTTGGATCAGCTTATCCACACCCCCACCAGGGGCAGCAACACCCTAAACCTGGTTATTACCAACATGGGCAACTGGTATTCCACACCAGAGATCAATTCCTCGTTGGTCAGATCCAATGACAAGCTAATCAGCCTAGACATTCACATCCCACCCCCACCTCCATTAGGGAAACCACCGTAAAAAATTTCTCCAAAGCCATTTTCACACTTCTTAAGACAGAAGTGACAAACTTCACGACACCCATGCAGATGGACACTAGAGGTACTACTGCTGAATCCTACACAAATGCACTTTATAAGCACTTACACGAGTGCATGGATCGTGCTATCCCTAATAGAACCAAGATGCTATCCTCCAAAAAAAGGAAGCCAATCTGGTGGTCCCCTGCCATAAACAAACTCTACAACAGAAGAAACTGTTGCAAAAAAGAGTAAAATCCCATGATTGGAGGAACTCCCTGCTCAGCCTCAGTAAGACAATCAACCAACAACGAACTGTTCCACAAACTAAATAAAAACTGATGATAAATGTCCAAGAGTATTTATTGGTAGCAAAGCACAAACACCAAAACACAACTCTGTTAACCGAGGTTTTGTCCTTATGTGACGGACTTCTTCAGAACAATGAAGTAACCCAAATGGGCCATATAAAAACACTTCCAATTATAATGGTACAATGGATAAACCTGTTCCTAATTGCATACTCAAATTTTAAAGGAACAACACACTTAAAAAAAAAAAATTATTTAAAAATTATTAGTCACTTAAAAAAGAAGCCACCAAAACATATCATAAATATCATTGTCAAACATTCATAAAATAATGCATAATAAACAAATATCAGAAATATGACAATAATAAGAAACCACAAGACACTCCACATATAATAGTTCTAAAACCAATTATGAACTGAAATAATCTAAACAATGGTTTACTAGTTAGCCCAAAACATGTCTAAGCTTAAGAATGGGTGCTAGACTAATACTTTCATTAATGCCTGGAAAATTCAGGGCATCTAACCGTAGTTGTCATTTTAACTCACATATATCCAAATGGATATCTAGAGTTTTTGCTTGTATATCTTTCCTCAGGTGCTGTATCACACAGAACCTGAACTCATGACCTGAATTTGCCATAACATGTCTTGCTAGGGCATTGGTAACTTTACTATGTTTGATATCCAAAACATGCTCCCTAATTATTTCCCTAAATAATCTAGCTGTTTTTCCCACATAAAATGCGGGACATTCTTGACATTGTGCAACATAAACCACGTTCTGGGCTAACTAGTGAACCACTGTTTAGATTATTTCAGTTCATAATTGGTTTTAGAACTATTATATGTGGAGTGTCTTGTGGTTTCTTATTATTGTCATATTTTATATTTGTTTATTATGCATTATTTTATGAAAGTTTGACAATGATATTTATGATATGTTTTGGTGGCTTCTTTTTTAAGTGACTAATAATTTTTAAATATATTTTTTTTCTTTTTAGTGTGTTGTTCCTTTAAAATTTGAGTATGGAATTAGGAACAGGTTTATCCATTGTACCATTATAATTGGAAGTGTTTTTTTATGGCCCATTTGGGTTACTTCATTGTTCTGAAGAAGTCCGTCACATAAGGTCGAAACCTGGGTTAACAGAGTTATGTTTTGGTGTTTGTGCTTTGCTACCAATAAATACTCTTGAACATCCTTATGATCAGTTTTTATTCAGCCTCAGTAAGAAACTGAGATCCCTCATAAAATCCTCCAAAGCTAGTTATGAAAACAATATCGCCACTGATTCTAAAGACAAACACAAAGCATTCTATAGCTATGTCAATAATCTCAATGGCAACACTCAGATCTGCTCTGAGTTACAGCACAATGGCACTAAATATACAGAACCAACTGATATTACCAACATCCTGGTAGGTTCAGTGCTAACTTTACCCTCCTCTCACTCCCTAAAGGGCCCATCTGTATAACAGAAGAATGAAAAGCTCCTGTAATCACGGCTTCACAGGTAAAATCCACACTCTCCAAAGACAAGAACACAGCATCCATGGGACCTGACAACATCCCAGGCTGCATTCTACATGAACTACAGAATAAACTGGCACCCCACCTAAGCACCATGTTCAATCATTGCCTCACCTCAGGCTTTGTGCCCAATGAATGGCACACAGTGGCAGTTATCCCACTCCACAAAGGGGGAGCCACCACGGACCCCGGGAACTACCGCTCCATGGCCTAACGAGCCTAGTCTGCAAGGCCATGGAATGTATCATCATGGAAATTATAAACAAAGACATTGGTAATCTCCAAACTCTGGACCCCACCCAGTTCGGGTTTGTAAAAGGCAGATCATGTCTCCTAAACCTGATAGACTGCTTTAAAGTAGTCGCCAAAGCCCTAGATGAGGGTAAGGTCATTCACACAGCCTATCTAGATCTCACCAAGGCTTTTGACAACATCCCCTACTCTAGAATTATAGATAAACTCACTAAACTAGGTATTAATCCCTATATCATAAGATGGGTTGCCAACTGGCTCACTGACAGAACCCACACTGTGAAAGTAGTAGACTCCAATTCCAACTTCAGACCAGTGACAAGTGGAGTACCACAGGGTTCAGTCCTGGGTCCTGTCCTGTTTGGTATCTACTTTTCTGAAGTACAGGCTAACACAGAAGGTCTTTGGCTAATGAAGTTTGCAGATGACTGCAAACTAGGAGCCATAATTGAAACTCCTAATGATGTGGACATCCTACAAAAGGGCCTCACTGAGACAGAAGCCTGGTGTCAAAGCCATGGCCTCAAACTCAATGCCAAAAAGTGCATTGTCATCACCTTTGGTAAAAACTCTGTACCCAAGAGCTACCACATAGGTGGTAGTCTACTTAACACTGAAAGTGTGATAAGATACCTTGGGGCACAGGTGGACAGTAGTCTCTCCTTTAATAATCACATTGCCACAATAGTCAGAAAATCCTTCTATGTGGTACACCTCATCACAAAAGGTTTCTCATCTAGGAAAAAAGAGGTCACTGTTCCCCTGTACTCGTCACTCATTAGACCCATTATAGAGTACAGCGCCCCTTTTGGTATGTACCTCACAAGACATCTACAACAACTGGAAAGGTGGCAGAAATACCTCACAAAGAGACTTACTGGCCTCAAACAGATGCCCTACGCAGACTGTCTTAAAAAACTCCAGCTTTACTCTGTCGCATATCGCCTACTCAGAGGCCATCTCTGCCTAACATACAAAGCTATGTCAAACCCAGAGCTGTTGGACATGCTACATCTAAAGAAATCCCAATCTCTCCGAGCTATACACTCTAGGGACCTAAACTTTGTCACCACAATAAACAGGACATGCTGGATAGATTCCTGTCCCAGAGACTTCCCATACTCTGGAACAAACTATCTATCTATATCAAACAAAGCTCCTCTTTAGCACTGTTCAAGAAAAATCTTGATGATTGGATGGGAAATAAGAAATTCACCCCGGGGGTCACTTCTGTGGCTCTGCTTGACAGGGGCAAAGGAAAAACATTTTCTTGGGTGGTGAAAGCCAGGGTACCTTTTTGGCTAGGCTTGTATAGGCCCTAGGGATGATAGCCTAGTACCTACCTATGAATCTATGAAATGGTATACTTGCATGTTTCAGAGCTCTTGTAAATTATAAGAATTAACAAAAAGAAAAAGCTGGTGGTACAGCAAAACTTGCTGTCATTTATGAGTTGTATTCAGTAGTACAAGCTCTTTCTTCTCCAGTTTGGATGTCATCAGAGCATATCAAGAAGGACCATGGTGCCAAAAAAAAAAAAAAGAATCATGATGCCTTGAATTTAAACCTTTTCATTTATAAGAACTTAAAAAGCCAGTATACAGCAAATCTGAATGGACCAATACAGAATAATCTTAAAACAGACAACTAATGGGAGATCAGCCATAGGTCTAATTCTCCCACTGGGAACAGAAAGTGAAATAAACTAGTGCAGGACATTTGTTGTTTACAGTGAATTACAAGAATATAATGATGTCACAATGGCATCATCTTGATTTCTAAAATTAACAAAGATAAAATACCTAATCAGGGGTGGATTGCAGTTCATGGTGAATTACAAGTAAGTTATGGTACCACCACAACAGCAATTTGAATTACAATAATTGTGCATAGAAATCAGTCTTAGTTCATTTGTCACAGGTATCTTGTAAACTTCATACATAGGTTCCAAATCATCATCCCCTTTTTCCCATTTACATGGGGTCGGGTATCGTATTAACTGTCGCCAACTCTCTCGATTCAGTGCCACTCTCCTGCTTTCTTCAACACTCATGCCTGACTGTCGCAGATCTTCTTTCACAAAATCCATCCACCTCTTTGCTGGACGCCCTCGCTTCCTCTTACCTTCTTCCTGTCTGTCCCAAATCTCCCTCACCAGATTGTCTTCTGCTTTTCTACACATGTGCCCATACCATCGTAATCTGTTTTCTTTGATCTTTTCTGCAATTGGAACTACTTCGGCTTCTGCTCTTATGTCCTCATTTCTTCACCTGTCCCGCAGTGTGCATCCTACCACCTTTCTCAGGCACTTCATTTCCATCACCTCTAGCTTCTTCAACTGTTCTGCCTTTACTGCCCAGGTTTCTGTACCATACAGTAGTACTGGTCGCACCACTGTCTTGTACACCTTATTTTTCAGCTTCTTTGGCATTCTTCTGTCATATACTACACCTGATACTCTATGCCAGTTGGCTGCAGCCCCTCTGATTCTATCTTTGACCTCTTTATTCAGACTACCCTTCTCCTCAACCACCCCTCCCATATACTTGAAGCTATTTACCTGTTCCACTATCTTCCCATCTATCTCTATTCTCAGCTTCTTCTGATTTCCCCAATCTGCTGCCATTACCACTGTCTTATCTGTGCTTAGTTTCATCCCATGTGCCTTCAGATTTGTATTCCATTCTCCTATCCTTTGCTGAAGTTCTAGATCAGAGTCTGCCTATACTGCCACATCGTCTGCATACACAGCTTTGTTGCTCTGGCCCCTCCAACCTGTTTGCTGAAGTAGTCCATTACCAGTATGAACAGCAGTGGGCTCAGAGATGAACCCTGGTGTACACCCACTCCCACTGGGAACTCCTCAGTGAGGCCAAACACTGTTCGTACTTGAGTCATTGGGTCCTTGTACATAGCCTGTACTAATTCTACCAATATTTCTGGGACTTCAAACCACCGCAGTACGGCCCAGATCAGCTTTCTTGGGACCTTGTCATATGCTTTCTCCAAGTCTAGGAAAGCCCAGTTTGACTCTCTCCTCTTCTCTAGTTTCTTTTCAAGTATCTGTCTCAATGCAAACATCGGGTCAATTGTGCTGCATCCTGATCTGAATCCAAACTGTTCATCTCCCATCTTACATTCTACTATTCTGCGTATCCGTTTATCAATCACCCTCTCTAGAACTTTCATGCAATGTGGTAGGAGTTTGATGCCTCTGTACTGTCCATAGTTGTGGATGTCCCCTTTGTTCTTGTACACTGGCACGAGTATGCTTATTCTCCAGTCATCTGGAATACGCCTTTCTCTCCACACTGCAATTAGTACCCTCAGGAGCCATTTCTCCCCTAGCTCACCCAGCATCTTTATCATATCTGCTGTGATCTCATCTGAGCCTGCTGCTTTCCCTGACTTCATCTTCCTTAGTGCTGCTCTTACTTCTTCTAAGCTGGGCTCCTCTTCTACTCTCATTATAGGCTGTTTCTGGGGCAGTACTGATTCTGTGGGGTTTTCTTCATTCAGAAACTGCTGGAAATACTCCTTCCATCTGCCTTTGATGTCCTTTGAGGAGGCTGGACATCCTATGTATCCAAGAGACGAGATGGAAGGGCAGTGCAACAAAGCCACTTGGCTTGGGATCCAGACTCTACTACTCAGGTGGTGGACAGGCTAGAAATGGTGTAGGAATTGTGGTGAGACAGAGGCTTCAGAAGTCAGTGAGGGATATCATCAGAATTAATGACAAACTCATGGCAATCAGACTCCAGTGTAATGATAGGACAGTATTCATAATCTCAGCCTATGCCCCACAGCAGGGTTGTGATAGTGAGGAAAAGAGTGCATTCAGACAGCAGTTGCAGGACCTACTAGATAAAGCAGGACAACATGAATTGGTGTTGATAATGGGTGACTTAAATGCACATATCTGGAAAGACAGAACAGGATATGAGGACTGCCTGGGTCCACATGGGTGGAGCAATAGGAATAAAGAAGGAGAAGCCATTCTAGACTTCTGTCTGGCAAATGGCTTGATAGTAGCCAACACATGGTTCAGAAAGAGAGACAGTCACAAGATCACATACAAGAGTAGCCAACATGCAACTCAGGTAGACTTCCTCCTAGTAAGGAAAAGGCACTGGGGTAGAATCCATGATTGCAAAGTCATCCCCAGTGAAACAGTCGGTTCACAGCATAAACCAGTAGTTGCCACAATCAGCTGCAAGCAGTGGTCAGAGAAGGCTCTAAGGTCAACAGAGACCAGGCTGAAGACCTGGAAGTTGACTGGAGAGAAAGTACAGCAGTTCAAGTAATTACTCAGGGCTCTAGCACCCCAAGAACAGGAGGAAAGAGGTAGAGTTGAAGAAGAGTGGCAGCGCCTAAAAACAGCATGTGTTAGGACTACAGAAAAGATATGTGGCCGAGCCAGTTATGGAAATAAGGTACATAAGGAAAGCTGGTGGTGGAATGCAGAAGTGTAGGAAGTAATCAAAAGAAAGAAGGAGTGCAGGAAGAAGTGGGAGATTGAAAAGACTGACCAAGCTAGGAAGGACTACTGGTTGGCTAAGAAAGAAACTAAGAAAGAAGTTGCAATAGCAAAGAATAGGGCATCAGAGGCACTCTATCAGCTTCTGGAAAGTGACTCATCAAGGGGCACAAAAAAACTATACCAGGTTGCAAGGCAAAGACAGAAAGATAAAAAAGATAGTCAGACACCCTTCATAAGGGATTCCAGCAAGGTTCCAAAAGTATCATATAAAAACAGTGACATGAAAATTCAATTCATATTAAATAATTAATTATTCGTGGTATCTGCAGTACTGCAGGCATAATGACTTATCAGACATGTCTTATTAAACAATTTAAACGCAATGCATCAGTGCGATACTTATGTCAGACCATATCAAAATGACATGCTATAAAAGATTGACATAATACTTTGAACCAGAATGTCAGAGCACCTGTCTAGCAGGTTCCATTATTTTGATCTTTCAGCAGATACCACTACTGAGTGACAGCACTGACAACCTGTGTTTACTCTAGAGATCAGTCAGTGTTAGTACTGAACAATATGCGCATTTGGTGAGGCTGCATATGTAAGGCACTGCTTAGATAACTATACTGCAGAATGTGAGCTTTAGTGAAACTATGTGTTGCTACAGTGAAAGGCAAACAAGGAAAATAACACTAATAAATGGTAATGCTTCCATTGCAACTGCTTCTTGACTTAAATAAACCAATTGTCTCTGGATAAGAAAATACATTTTTAAGGATGCAAATAAAAAAATGCATTTATCCTTATTGTATTGTATCCCATGAATTATGTAGATTTCTTGTGAAATTTGGCAGACATTTTTGAATTTAGTAGCTAAAATAATACAGAGTAAGACAAAATGTTTATGTAAGCATTATCCATACCAGAAAATACACCATACACAAACCTGGGTCTTTGGTTGAGCATTTAGATTCTTCTTCTTCAACAATCAGAATATAGATTTTTTTCCCGTAAAATTCCACATTCATCCATACTGATATCCACTGTGACAGAACAAGTCACACCTAAGTGAACAGGACTACTCATTTAACCTGCCAACGATGACTCCTGTGTGATCACTTTGGTTCAGTGTAGGTCTCAGAGACTACAGAATCATGCCATATTCAGTTGAACAAGGAATATAGAGTTTTGGATAGGTATATCAAGAAAGTATATTCCTCTGCCAGTTCAAGCTTAAGGTCCTCTGCTATCCATGCTACCTGTCGTAGATCCTGATCCTCCTAGTAAGGAAGGTGCTGGATAAGCTCTATGACTTCTCTTAGTCTGGGCTCAGTAAGGACTTCTGTAAAAGTCTCTCTCTATAGCTTTCATACTGTGATGTTGACAGTATCAGTATTTTGGCTTTACCCAGAGGCTCAAATGTGCCTACACATGATGGTGCTGCTGAAAGTGTCCTCACTGAAGCAGGAATTCTAGTAAAAGATAATGGATGTGTATTTTTTTCAGAAAAATGCTCTTCATCCAACCTGTTACCCAAACAAGGACCTGGTAGATGACATCTTGATGAGAAAACAGGCACTTAAGTCTGTGTCGGGTCTCTGTGATCCCTCTCCAGTTATATACACCTCTTCCTCTTCAGAACCTGGCTGGGCTCAAAAAGGAAGAGACTACATTGGCATCTGTGGGAAGTCATCAAGTACCACACTTCTTACTCTTCCTAACAGGATGACTCCCCTGACCAACATGCCACATTGACCTGGAAAACCCTGACCTGGGATTGTCTTTGGGGGTATAAGAGGACTGGTTCTCAGCATTACCAAGCAAACCAGTCAGTTTGGGATGTCCTCACCTTTACCCACATTCTAGAACTCACTGGTCTTTTTTCAATAAGAGTTCTGTTGGTAAATCAGTCTATTTCAGTGGAGCTTTTGGGAAAGGCTTGGGTTCTGCATCGCAAAGTGGCTATACAGGCTGTCTTAGTGTGAGAGGTGGAGATGAGGTTTACTTCTGTCACTCCCTGGTCTCTAATGGAATGGAAGAGTTTTGTCACATTCTGGCTCTCAGTGACTTCATCCAAGACATCTGATGCATTTTGTTTTAGAGGGTCTCATCACAGATTTTTAACCCATTCCAATAAGGCAATTGGATTGCATTGCTGCACATTGAAGGATACCTTTAAGACATCAGCATTTGGTGTCCATGCAGGAGATTCCCATGGTTTGCTCTGTGTGGGCATCATCTCCAGTATAATGAATTGTTATTTTTCTTACTTAATACTCACAATCTCCACCAGAGTGTTGGCCTTTGTGGTAAAGCCTTTCAGGAAGGGGATCTCCTAATGTTTCCTCACCTAGAGATCTGAATTTTTGTTACCTTATAGAAGGACATCCAGGAAGTGGCTATTCTTTAAAAGTTCCTTGGATAAAATTCCTGGGAGTGATGGTAAATTGAAAGAAGTTCTCTATTTTCTCTTCTAAGATGAAGGCTGTTACTATAGCAGAGCTGGTCAATATCCAGTGCCAGTTATCAGTTGTTACTGTCCTTGGAGAGGGCCCAGGAGATCCTTGCTTTGGCATCCTGGATGAGGTTGCAGTACACAGTCTAGGCTAAGACTGTGCTGTACCTTCTGGGACTGAGGGTGACCATGATCTTCACAGATATGTTTCATGCCTAAGGATGTGAGGGTTGCAATGGAAAGTGAGATGTAAGGTGGTTGCAGAGTCAACATACATTCACAGACCTCTAATTTGGATGATGCCTTGTTGTAAAAGACATGTGTTTGTGTTGTAGAGCCTGGAATGATGGAAATCCCTAATCAAACTTCTTGCAAGTTTTCCTCTCTGCAACCAAGCTGTTACAGAGCATGATGTAAGATGCTTCATGTAAATGTTGGAGATTCTGTAAATGTTTTCGTATCATCCTGGAAGTGTGCACCTCCATGTTGGGAATGTGAACACTGAAGATTCTGTATAAGTTCCTGTATCATCCTGGAAGTGTGCACTTCCATGTTGAGAATGTGAACACTGGAGATTCTGAATATATGTTCCCGTATCATCCTGGAAGTGTGCACCTCCATGTTGAGAATGTGAACACTGGAGATTCTGTATATGTTCCCATATCATCCTGGAAGTGTGCACCTCCATGTTGAGAATGTGAACAGTGGAGATTCTGTATATGTTCCCATATCATCCTGGAAGTGTGCACCTCCATGTTGAGAATGTGAACAGTGGAGATTCTGTACATGTTCCCATATCATCCTGGAAGTGTGCACCTCCATGTTGAGAATGTGAACACTGGAGATTCTGTATATGTTCCCATATCATCCTGGAAGTGTGCACCTCCATGTTGAGAATGTGAACAGTGGAGATTCTGTATATGTTCCCATATCATCCTGGAAGTGTGCACCTCCATGTTGAGAATGTGAACACTGGAGATTCTGTACATGTTCCCATATCATCCTGGAAGTGTGCACCTCCATGTTGAGAATGTGAACACTGGAGATTCTGAATATATGTTCCCGTATCATCCTGGAAGTGTGCACCTCCATGTTGAGAATGTGAACACTGGAGATTCTGTATATGTTCCCATATCATCCTGGAAGTGTGCACCTCCATGTTGAGAATGTGAACACTGAAGATTCTGCATATGTCCCCGTATCATCCTGGAAGTGTGCACCTCCATGTTGAGAATGTGAACACTGGAGATTCTGTATATGTCCCCGTATCATCCTGAAAGTGTGCACCTCCATTTTGAGAATGTGAACACTGGAGATTCTGTATATGTCCCCATATCATCCTGGAAGAGTGCACCTCCATGTTTAGATAGCTGTACTACCACAACCAGCTGGATCTAAGAATAGTGTTGCATCCCCTGGATGCTTGGATATGTGCAAAAGCAGCTGTTTCTGAGGACTATCCTCATTACATGAGAAAGGAAAACAGATGCTGTTCTTCAAACAGATCGGGCCACCTGATTGCATGCTGGAAATAAGACTAATGTTGTATCTAGTAGTGGGAAGGACTGTTTTTGGGCTTTGCTCATAATTTTTGAGAAATAAAAGTTGAGAGGTATGTAATGTAACATACTTCTGAAAAGTATTAGAGGAAAAGCTTTTTAGTGGTTGAAACAGCGTAACACACAGTTTGGTATGATAATATAAAGCGCACTAACCCTTTTCCCATATTCTTTTATAAACCTGGTTTAATTTCCCAGTCTTCATAAACAGTGGCAGCGCATTTAGATGAAGCATTGCAGAGATATGCTTCCTATTTGTGTGCCCCGTTTTACATTAATGTTTATTTATAGCTTTGTTCATACTTCTCAATTTCTTTACTTAAGAATTCCATACATAGCCAAAGGGGGGTGGTACCACAAATTAGGGACAATTCTTAAAAATATTACCCCATTTTCCTTAAAAGGTTAACACAATAACAGGGTTTTGCATCAGCGTGCAATTTGTTTCATACATCAAAAGCATGAAACTTTGATAATTTCTGACATTATTCGCTGATTGTAATAGTTACTGATTTACCGTACAAAAAAAAAAAAACACACAAGGGACAAGGAAAAAACATAAAGCAAACACTGGGAGAGTTGAGAAATCAGTTGCTACAGAACCATTTTAATTTGACACATGCAGCTCTTACAGGCTTGTAATTTCAATTGTGGGGGCTGATATTACATGGCATACAGGCAAAAGGTTCTATCTCGCTCCACCTCATGAATGCTGGAAATTTTCTGCTTCTTCCAAGTAAAATTCCAGCACCCTCAATTGAGAAGCATGAGTTTAACCGTGAGGATACGAGTAGCTGTAGACTGGCACATTCCTATATTAATTTATAGTGAACCATTTGGTAGTTAAAGCTAGTTGGAGTCCTGGAGAGATACTATGTGTCGACTAATTGTAAAGAACCTCCCGAACGGGGTGAGCTTTTAAGACAATTTTGCACTTGTGACTCCATAGCTGCCAAAATATAAGTAACAGAGAAAACTATAATTAGACATTTCAGTTACGCATGGAACTGGCATCAAAGGAAGGCTTTCTTTTTTAAATACCACAAAAAACTGCAAGATATAAATATTAAAATAAAAACAAAATTCACAGATGGTGTTTACACTTTATTAGTACCAAGCGAGCATGGTACTAATAAAGTGTAAACACCATCTGTGGATCTTGTTTTTTCTATTTAAATAACTGCTATGTTGGGTGTCTTCTAGTGTGTGGTAATGGGCTATGATGATAGGTACCAAGACACAATTCTAATAATGCAATAGGTTCTCAGCGTTTTTTTTTTTCTGACTGCTGCTTAAATGCTGCTTCTGAATTTCAAAACTATATTCCCTTTTCATTTAGCAGAATTAGCTGTTGGTCTTGAGAATGTTATCCAGTAGTGAATATGCCATTTTGTATATTCTTGCCACTGTTTTGAACCTTTTGTTTATTTTACATTAATGACTAATTCTAGCATCCAAATTGTCAAATAATATTTATATTTATGTGACTGTGTATGTACGTTTTATTAAACCACTTTGTAGTCGATCCTCCTAGTGTGGGTCTGGAGGTCTGTGATAGGCATTCAGAGGTCAGGCAGTGTCTCACAATGCTAACAATGGCATCAACTAATTGTAAAAAAAAAAAAAAAAAAAATTGTGATTTCAAGGAGCCACTCGGAAATTCATGGCACCCCATTATTTTAGCCTCAAAAATGAGAAATTCTGTGGAATTCTGTATGGTTGAGAGGTATGGACTTCAAGCTTCACGTTGGTATCCCACAATTCCATTGGAGGGGTGGAGTTGCATTATTATGTATGCACATTTTATGATAATAGCACCCCTATTTTGGGCCAGTTGTTTGTACTTTTCATGGGCCTTTGTCCAGATTTTTGATGTTTCCAGGTTGAGAGGTATGCAGACAATCTGACTATCATGTAGCACATGAAGAAGCAAAAAAGCAAGGGAGAACAAGTGAGTATGTCCTATGAAGGGAAGCAATGGCTATCTGGCCATCAGCCATAAATGAGACATCCTTCTCTGCAGTTCACATTCACAGAGAAGTAAATAAGCTTACACATGCTCAGGTCAGGTATTCAGTACTCTCCAAGAGCTACATATACTTTATCAGAGTCTTTCAGGTGTGAAGCATTGCAGTGATTGAGTTGGTTGCTGTTTGGAAGAGAATAATGTGACTCTCCTCCTTTTTTGCTTAGTTAAGAAGGGCGGGTCTATATCATATGTTCAAAGGTTTAAAACTTCGAACATTAAATTATCAAATTTAAATGTTCAAAGTTATAAAACTTCGAACATATGTAAAAAAAAAAAAACTCAAACCCAAAACTAACGGCTGTAGGCAGGGGGGCAAGCCCCCCTGCACCCGCCACACCCCGATCTTTAAATGTACCAACTCTGAGACCGCACTACAGTGCAGTAAGGGTCTCTTACTGTACTGTAGTGTGGTCTTGGAGTTGGTATATTTAAAGAGCGGGGGGTGTGGTGGGCATAGTGCCCCACATGGGGGGTGCAGGGGGGCTTGCCCCCTGCCTACACTAATCAGGTAAGTTCAGTTTTATTGTTTTTTTGTTTTTTATATTTTTATTATATGTTCTTAGTTTGAAATTTCGAACATTTAAATTTGATTATTTAACGTTCAAAGTTTTCAAACATCGAACATATAATATAGACCCAAGAAGGGCAAATGGAAGATAGGAGCTGTTTGATGCTATGCTTGACACTGTTGCCACATTTGAGCACCGATTAGCTGTGACTAAAAAGAAGAAACATTCAAGAGATGTGAATGATTTTAAGAAGGGGTACATTTTTTCAGTGGCCCAAAGAGAAGAATGGGGCTGGTATCCCAGGTGCTAGTACTAACTTTACAATCAAATCAGGCTTTAAGTTTAATGATAGAATAAAGGTCTGTGGTGTTTAAAATGTTTCAGCATAACAATTCAGCTGTATCCAGTCAAAATGGGAATGTTAATGGTTTATCTGTTCAAGAGGGTGGTTCAGCACATTCTGGGTCATAGGATCCCTCTCCAATCCAAACTGTTAACAACTAATGACTGTCCTGATTATACTAGCTCTTGAGAGACCAATACTGGTACCTCCATGTTTTTCCCTCAATCTTGGAACAATTGAAGCACCCACTATTGTTATAGCCAGAAAAAAAGTTAGACAAAAGAGACAAAGGCAAAGAAAGGGCTTACTGGGGTTCCATGATGTGCAGCTGCCTCAAAAACAAGAGCAGCTAGATGACCAGGTTAACACTGTACATAACATCTCAGACTATATTTTAACTGAAACTGAATTTTGGCTGCTAAACAAAGGTTTGTTGTTTATTCCCTGCTTATATGGATTGATAGAAGATAGTTTAATTGAACTTAGATTTTTTACTTGCAATTTAAATCTAAGACTCGTGTTTCCTAAAACAAATAAGGAACTTGATAAGCTTAGAATACCTAGTAATTTTACATCTATGAGTCAACTTATTAATAATGCTTTTGAGAAGGTCTGTGAACAAGACACCCATGCCCTATATGAGACTCATGTATCTAGTGACTTTAATAACATAACCTTTGAACAATGAAAAGTGCTTAATGATTTGAAGGAAAATACCAATATCGTTATTAAAGTGGCTGAAAATTGATGGGCCATTGTAGTAATGATCAGACATTATTATATGGCAACTAACAATCTTTGCTAGCTGATGTGACAAGTTATACGAATATAACCAGGTATGAAGTACGTAGAATTATTAAAAATGTTAAGGCAAATGTTTATGACATGCACATTAATGGTTGTATTGATAATTCTTCTTTAGCATTCTTTCATGTTGAGCATTCTGTCATTCCTTTTTATGGACTGCCAAATATACATAATGGCACTTGTAATGCACCTATGTGCCCCATTGTTTCTTCTATGGATGGGTTACAGAACCTGTATCCATCTATTTAGATATGTCTTAAAAATAATTTAATAGTTTATTAAAGGCAGTGATGACTTTTTAAGAGGTCTAAATGAATGGCAGGCTGAAAATCTGGATAAGCAAATAATAATAATAATGGTAATACTGGATACAGAATCACTTTTCACGAAGATACCTAATGATTATGGTGTTGAGGCCATTAGGAATATATTGAATATGTATTCAGAGTCAACTTCTGCTACTATAAAAACTGTATATTAAAATTGTTTGTTTTAGTATTAGAAAATAATGTATTCAGATTCAATGACAATTTTTACTTGCAGCAATCTGGGGTAGCAATAGGTATTCCCATGGCTAATACATATACCAATTTAGTTCTATCTGTTTGGAAAAGTGAGTTTCTCTATAAAAAGTGTGAGTTGTACTATGCCAAATGTGCTGCGTTACAAGCATTTTGTGGATGATGTATTTTTGCTGTGGGGTGGCACCCAAGAAAAGCAAAAGGAATTTGTCAACTATTTAAACTCCACTATGTCTTTTTTGAGGTTTAAATTAACTTTGTGTAGGCATGTGATATGTTTCTTAGATATTCTGTTGACACATAATGGCTGTGGCTTTGAATCATCTATTTATAGAAAATATATTAGAAAAGTGACACACCTTCATAAAACCAGCATGCATCTCAGGCATATTTTTTCAAATATCGTATGTGGCCAGATGATTAGGACATCTAGAAGGACTACTGTAGAAGATTTGCATACTAAAGAGATTCCGAGCATTATAAAGTATTTTAAAGGAAAGGGCTACAGTATTAATAAATCAGCTAGGTGGGCTAAGGACTTCTGTAGCTAAGCCTGTATTCAGGGATATGAATTCCACCATTGGTTCTGTTAGCCCAAATACTGGAACTTACACATTCCAATTGCATATAATGCACATACTAAACATGTTTATGATATTTATAGAACATATTAGAGTATTTTAAGATCTTATGAAGATTTAATGGACAAAATCCCTTCCATTCCTAAATTTATGTACACTAATTGTGCTAATTTGAGACATATGTTATGCTATTAACGAACAAAGAAAAAAGAAAAATTATGTCAGGTAAAAAGGTACTAGACCATGCTTTAGTTGTTCATTTGTGAATATATTAGCAGTGATAAGTGATTTGCACATTCAGATACTGGAAAATATTTAATATGAATGTATCTGCACTGTGTGAAACAAAGAATATTGTGCATCTAGCAAGATGTGTAAAATGCACCTCTTTCTATTTTGGTAAAAGCATTATTAAAATGAAGGATTGTATATGTAAGCACTTGCTTGATATACTTAGATATGTTGAATGCTCTATATAAGCATAAATTATAATCTGTTGTAGAACTAATATCTGTCAGTATAAGGTTTGTGGATGAATTTCTGTGATCACAAAGAAAAGACTATAATTGGATTTGCAGATTTTGATCTGATTTTCCTCCAGAATTTAATGGAATCTGCAGTTTCAAACCTGTTTTAAAATCTAGATCCATTAAATAGATGTTTTGTTGTTCAAACCATATTTTTAAAAGTTTTTAGCATTGTCTTTTTAGACATAGATGTGCTATGTAATCATTGTTGTCATTGGTTGATTCTGGTCATATGATGCCTAGAGTAAATGTATTTAAAAGTTGTTGAATTTGTACTCAAATTTTTTAGTATATCTGAAAAAATCTCCATTGTTCAAAAGCTTATATTTATTGAATAAACTTCTTATTGTTGGGTTCCTTGAGCCGTGAGTTGTTTGCTACACTGATTTCTTATTCTTAGCTTTTGCCCAGCTTGAGCTATCTGTCTTTGATGGATTTGGAGACCCTTCTAACAGTTGTTGTGTCTTTTGGCTTTTCCCGGTAACAACAGAAAAAAAAACAATGATGTACTAAAATCATATCTGTCTAGCATCCAGTCATGCTTCTAGTTCTGTATTGCTTGACATGGTTGATTTTGAATGTTAGCGAAAAGTTCTAATTATTGTACATTTGGAATCTAATTTCATATATTTTATAAAATAATCTCTTATATACTGCATCACTCTAACGTTATACATTTAACTGGTGTCTAGGTCTGCCTCATGTATTTTATACTACGTCTATTGTACCGTTTTCTGTCCTTCACAGATTATAGCTGTTAGCTAGAATGCATCATATGTGTTGTAAGAATACTGGGGACATATGAGTTCAAATGCCTGTAACTTGCTTGGACATTTCCCACATGTCATACCTGTAAAAAGGCAACTGGCTCAGATGATTTAATCTTTTACCAAACTGAAACAAAAAAGTAAATAACAATATTGCTTGTGTGCACATGCCCATTTTTATTTGATTATGAGTACAGAGAGGTGTCGATCAGACTCAAGAGCCTATTTCCAGCCACAGTGTGTTCACAAAATGACCATAATGGCATAAATACATAGGTGTAAAGGAAAATAACTTCTAACCATTTTCAAACTAAAGAACAGCACATTCCTTTTCAGGCAAATTAAAAATCAGCCACTTGTACAACAGGCAATATATCTACTGCAGTCGTAACTCTATAAAACAGAAACCCTGATATCTTACACCATTTAGTTTGCTACTTCATATCACTAATAATAGTATTTTTGCAATTTTAACTTCTTTGTCTATTGCTTTGAGCCCTCTTCTTTAGCCAGGATACCTGAAATGAGCTTCAGTTCCAGTATCATTTTTTTAGTACTAAGTCATGAAGAAGTTTTCTATGCTGTTGTGTTAATTCCTTCTATTGGCCAGCAGGTGGAAGCAGAGGAATACATTTGAACATGTGGAGTGCTGTTTGCTTTGCCATAATGATAGTGCTGACTGACAAAGGTGAACTATGCAGGGGTGACTGAAGGTATAGGGAAAAGTGCATAGACGAGACAAAGTGTTACCAGTTGTAGCATGACAAACTGATATGCTGATTCGTCAATATATACACGAGAATAAGCACATGCACAGAGTCAAAAGTTCTCACATGCAGTTCTAACTTATGAAGTTTTACATGGCTTAAAGACAAGGAGGTGTGTTTTGTACATGCAGATTAACAGGTTGTTACCTTTATTGGAGGTGAATAAGTATAGTTAGAGCAGCTGGTAACCTGCTGACAACACAATAGAATTTCCTCAAACCTGAACCAGAGCAAAAAAAAAAAAATAGATGTCAATTGTGTTATGTTGTGTACATTCCTTAATTTTTTATGTATATACTGTATTTGTGCTGAAAAGAAGGGACACACTGAAACAATATGTTCCTGTTTTGTGAGATGATCAGTACAGTTAATGACACTTCAGACACAAAACAGAGCAAATATATTGAAACCTGTACCTCAGAGTGGCTAAAACAAAGCCATTGCATAGAGACAAGCTTAGAGCAGCTAGTTTGCACATTAAACAGCACTACTGTCAAATCTGAGCACAATCTAACCTAGTCTAGTGCTGTAGCCAGTTTGGTAGATATGGGCATCCTAAGACAATGCAGCAATTGTCTCATGTTCATTGACAGCCATTTAATCCTTAAAGAAGCACAGTACGTGAAAGATGCATATATGCAATTTCACTGGAGGCAAAAATCTTGCATACAAACAAGTTTACCGTGCCCACCACACACATAGACCAACTTATGCTAAAGTACTAAAAGCTGAATCTAGACTGTTTGGCATGATCTAAGCACTAAAAACAGCCATTTTACATTAAGAGGCCCCATGCGCCCTTATTTTTTTTTAAATATATTTTTATTAAATTTTTCAGATTTAACAAACATGACATGTAGAACTGTAAGTCACACTGAAGAAAAACATTACAGTCAAGTATGATACAAAACAATTAATATAAAAATGATGCAATTATAAAACAGCAGTTACTGAATTGAGTACCTTACAACTGATCAGATAAATTAACCGATACGGTACCTCAAAAGTCTATTCCAATAAGAGTCTGGCCTCCCAAAATGAGGATAAGTTTAAAGGAAGAGTATACTATTGTACTGAGTAGAGACTAAGAGCTGTTGTAAGGGTACCCCCCTATAATAACTATTTATACTATATTAAACAATTTACAACATATTTACAACGTATTTACATCATGGATGCCAGAAGACCTCACAGATAAAATAGCATAGGACATTATAAAAGACAGGGTGTAGTAGTAACAATAACAGATGATTATGGACCGGGCATAGCATAAAAGGACTACCTGGAATGCAAAGTAAAGCGATCTTTATTTCTGGATTTTACTTAGCTTGGATTAGGTCAAAAAGATTACCCCAATATTTCTGAAAATAATCCTTTTTGTTTTTGTTATTCGTGCACAGTTTGTGTGCAGAAATATATTTGATTGCCATTGTCATAAAGTTTTCCCAGGTAATTGCTGAAGGGTTGATCCAGTTTTTGGCAATAAAATATTTAATGAGAGCACAGACCGTAACAAGAACATGGCGACGAATACCTTTGAGTGATTTGGGAGTTATATCAAGGATCATGGTTTGCCAGGAGAATGTGGTTTTCTCATACCCCATTTTTCCAACAGGAGTCTGAGGGAACACCAAAGTATGTAAATGTTCTTACAACTCCAAAACATGTGTAATATATCTACATGAGGGAGGGAACAGAAAGGACAGATTAAGTTTTTATTGTATCCGAATTTTAGTAAGACTGCTGAAGTGTAGTAGGAATTATTGTTGATCATAAGCTGAGTGTAAATTAGGTTTTTGAAGGGGGTTAGATTTAGGGTATTACTGATTGCTTCATCTTTAGACTCTCTAGAGATTTCATCTTGTATGGTATCCCCATCCTTGGAAAATAGAAGTGAATGGTCATGCTTAATGGTCGACATGAGTTTATAAGTATGTGAAATAATTTTGTTTTTTAGGGAAAGCAAATTAATGTTTGATTGTAATACATTAATGTCTTGCTCCATCACTCTATATTTAGAGAATTTTTCCTTTACGAGTGATCTAAGTTGTCTCAAGATAGGGTCATATTTATTTGGGACCCCAAATAAAATTTTTACCTCTGTTGCATTTTTAGTACTATAAAAATGCCAAACTGTGGCCTTCTTGATATTAGGAAAGTTTGATAAGTCAATCATTTTATTATTGATTTTTAAATTAGGATTTAAATGTATGGGTTTGAGAATGGAGATTGTATTGTGCAAATTTAGGGATCTCATCAGAGCATGATAAGGACAAATTTTGTTCTTTAGTAGAGGCAAGAAGTATTGTGGTCACCATTCAGAGAAAGAAAGGGGACAGACTGGGGGTTAATTTTAAATGAATATATGTAGTTATACCAGATTTTGACCCATGTTGGGGATCAAGATTCAGCAGAGGGGTCATAACAGGCTATTCGTATTAAACGGCTAGCAGTAATTATGTGATAATAAAGACTGAAGTCTGGGAGACTTAATCCACCTTTGGTCTTTGGGGTAATTAGCTTCCTATCTGATATTCTGGTTGATTTAGGGAACTATAAGAACTTTGAGATTGTGGTTTTTAATTTACAGAAGAATTTTTTAGGAACATTTAGAAAAATAGAGTTAAGATGGAAAAGGATCCTAGGTAGGATATTCATCTTAATTATAGCGGATTTTGATAACAGAGAAAGATTGATGTTTTTCCAACTAGTTAGATCATTGTTAATTTGATCCCAGACTTTATAAAGGTTTGTTTTCATTATCTCTTGATGGGAATGTGAAAAGTTTATTCCTAAGTATTTTAGTGTATACTTAAGAGGGATGTCTGATAGGGGGAAATAGTATTCTAAATGCTTCTTAGGATTTAAAGGAAAACAGGATGATTTGGCAGGGTTTAATTTATAGTTAGCGACCTTAGAGAAGAGTTTGATAAAGTTTCGTATTTTTTAAAGATCTGTGTTAGGAAGCTCAAAGTAGATGTTAAGGTCATCAGCGAAAGCTGAGTATTTTGTTTCAATGTTAAACATTTTTGGAATATGATGATAAGTCTTTTGTTTAATCTAGATAAGAAGAGGTTCAAGATATAAATTAAAAAGATAAGGTGAGAGTGGACACCCCTCTCTGGTGCCATTTATGATTTTAATAGAATGTGATAATGTTTTGTTAATATAAAGGGAAGTAGAGGCATTGTTATAAAGCATCTTAATAGTTTTTATAACCAAATCAGGGAAGTTAAAGTATTCCATGGTTAGGTATAGAAAGTTTAGATCAACATTATCAAAGGCCTTGGTTGCGTCTAACATTAGTGCGTAATGTGGGTGATTATCCTTTTTTAGAAACAGCATTACTGTATGTAGGGTAAGAGTATTGTCACAAAGCTGTCTTTGTTTCATAAATCTCAATTGTTCGGGAGAAATGATTGAAGCCATAATTTTCTGGATTCTATTAGCAAAGATGGTAGATAGAATTTTTATGTCCACATTTATAAGGGCAATGGGCCTATAGTTAAGAGGGTTAGATTTGTCCGAGTTCAGTTTTGGAATGAAAATAGTTTTAGAATTGTTCATATACTTGTCCATAACCCCATCAGATATGATATAATTGTACATGTTAAGTTGAATTTTAGAGAGTTTACTACAAAAGGTTCTGTAGAATTCGTCTTATTAGGTTTAAGTTTTTTAATAGCTAACTTTATTTCATTCAGTGTTATAGGACTCTTTAAGAGGGTGTTTTGTGTTGGAGATAATTTTGGAACAGAAAGCTCATTAAGAAGTTCTGTGTAATGTTCTTTTTGGATTTGGTTTTGGGGATTGTAAATTTCGGTGAAGATATCTACAAAAGAGTTTACAGTGTCTTTATTTCTATACAGGCTTTTCCCTTTATAATTTATTTCCTTTACATAGTTTGGTCCTTCTTTGATATTTATTAATCTAGCTAGAGTTCTGGAGGGAGTTTGGGTCCATTCTGAGTATCTATGAAAAAGTTTCACTTCTACCAAAGAATGGTTTTGCAAGTGGAAGGAATAGATTTTTTTTTTGTACTTCATGTAATTTATTTTCCAGATCAGGGGAAAAACACTTTTGCAATTGGGCATCATTTATCTTAAACTCTTTGGTAAGATTGTTGATGTATAATCTTTCTTTCTTTTTATAAAAAGATGCTTTTTTTATGAGTATTCCTCTAGTGACTGCTTTAGCCGCTGCCCATTGTATATCTAAAGGGATGGTGAATAAACAAGATTCAGCTTCAAAATGTTTTAAATAGTCATTGACCTCCTGCAGAACATCATCTTTTTAGAGGATGTTACAGTTTAGTGACCAAGTGGGATTGCTGTTGTCATAGTTCAAGTGCTGAGTAGGATTAATACGAAGTATTATATTAGAGTGATCGGATATAGATCTAGCCTCAAGGGCAAAGTTGGTAATTTTATTAGAGAAAACATCCGAGATCAAAAAATAGTCAATTCTAGACCAAACTTTGTGTGAGGCCGAGTAAAAAGTGAACTTATTAGAATCCCTGTCTAGATCAGATATTAGGAAATGGTCAACTAGGTTGAAACTATTCATCACATCTTGAATAGATGCAGTTATTTGGGAGGGCTATTTTCTGTTTTTATTTCAGCTAGCATACAAGGGGTCGATGAGTGCATTCCAGTCACCGCCAATTATGTAAAGATGATCAGGGTATTGAAGTAGTAAATTATGTATTTCAGAGATGAACACATGTTGATTTGAACATGGGCTATACAGATTTAAGAAAAGTACAGGGCTTTTAACCTGAGGGTATGAGCAGGAGAATAAACACGATCTGCCATTTGGGTCAAATTTGGTATTTAGTACTTCCCAAGGAAATAGCGGTGCCTTTTCATGCTAGGCAATTGCCCGCTGATAAAATAAGTCTAACCCAATTTCTTTTTTTGATATTATCCCATTGATCATTTGTCATATGGGTCTCCTGTAGAAAGACAATGTTAGATTTATCCTGATAAATCAGGTGCATAACCAGCTTTTTTTTTAATTTCCTGAAGGCCGTTTACATTCCAGGAGTTTACACTAACCATCTGACTATAGGGTCAAGAAATAGATAATTGTTAAGGTAATTAAAGAGAAGTTTTACTAAAGATGGTCCAAGCAGTAATTAGTCTTTTTACGGACAACAGAAAATAAAATATAATCAGGACTACTATTCAGCCATCCATGCTCCTTACATTAAAACCTGTGCCTAACCACCAGTCACCCTGAATCATTTTTGTATAGGTTTGCAATAGATACATGTAAACTATTATTAAACATTTTTGTCTAAAAAGGATGTTACATGAGAAGAGCAGGGAGTCATATATATTAACAACAATAGTCCATGCGCCAGCAAGCATTACACAACTATACCCTCATGCCACTCCAAAAGCTGTTTAAGAGTAACATATGAGAAGGGAATAGACAGTTAAAAGCAAGATAGAGTTAAAGATAGTTAATAAGGGAGAAAAAGAAACAGAATCACAGAAAGACAATATATACAGCATTTATACCAAATACTTAACTTGGAATTTTTGCTATGCAAATAGGCAGATAAGGTTAAAGTAATATATAAAGTAATAATAATCATTTTTCACATTAATTGAGACCAACTTACTATAAAGCAAGATAATAATAATACACCTAATCACGGACAATAAGAACACGAGTTACTATAACTGGCACTTCAAGGGTAATAGCACAATCCAATGAAATGCCTTTTCACATCAGTTCAAAAATGGAAAGTTCAGCTTATAAAGACTAAATATAGTACTGAACCAGGAGGTTTACAAATGGAAAAACTATAACAGAAGAATTAATCAACTAAATGCTAGTTTTAAAAAAACAAATAACACCTAATACATGCTAAGACACTTTTTAAATCTACCAAGATAATCAGCTGTGTTTACAAAGCATTTGTATTTGTGCCACCTGAGACCAGAAGCATTCTTTTGACTGCCTGGATAGCAAACTATGTTTATAAGCATTTAACCATATATTACACCTCTATAAGATTCAAAACAGTTATAGAACAGCAAATTGGCAAGTCAACAAAATTAACACAGAGCTTATTCGACAGCATAGCAATTTAACTGGTACGAAATACTTGGCAAACATTAGGAGAGACAAAAAATACATACATAACCTGCATTAACTACTAAAGCAAAATGAATAAAATACACTTTTAAACATATTGTTGTGCTACTAAAATTACCCTGGCCAGTGTCCTTTAGTGTCCATTTAGTATTCAGCATCTAAATATACCTAGAAAGTCCAAAACCAATCAGCTGTGTAGATAAATCAGTACTCCAGCAAAAAACAGGTAATAAGAAAACACATCAAGAACACCAAACCATGACTGTCTGATGAAACAGCTTAGCTGCGAAAGCGCTCACCCTTGGATTAAAACTTATGAAATATTTATTTGCAATGGTTTGGTGCTCTTGATGTGTTTTCTTAATACCTAGAAAGTGTTTTTAAAGATCCATTTCTTCATATTTGTGATGTAGTTCATGATTTTAGCGTTCCCGGTAATGCATTGCTTCTTTTCCCATGCTCTCTGACCCCGTAACATCATCGGCCGACGTTTTAGCTGCATTCTGGGTTATGGAATGTTAAAACAGCTCTGGAGGCTTGAGTAACCCTCGTGGAGCTTGAGAACAGGCCTCGATAGGCCTCAGGAGGCAACGCAGGATGCAAAAACAGATCCATGAGATGCTGAAAGAACCAAAATGACAAGCAGCCCCAGAAAAACCAGAGGATGCCAAAAAACAAACTGGATAGATGTCAGGGCATGTTGGGCTTAATTAGGAGTACTAATTAGCCTGCAGAGCTAAGAGAAATGCAGCAAATATTTTTGATTTATTTTCTTCTGCCAGCATTCACAGACATTAATATACAGTAGATAGAAGCTGTATTAACATTGTATTGATATTTTGCTAGCCTTGTCATAAGACTTATTTATCTGGTAGTTCCTTGAAAGCTTGCATAAATTCTTTCTTTGCTTCATCCACAGAATGAACTAGGAATTTTTGATCATTGTAGTTGAAGGAGAGGATGGCTAGGTACATCATTTGAAAACGCAATTTTTTTAAATTAGCAAAGCACAGAAGGGGGCTAAAGCTTGTCTCTGAACTTTAATGGGCCCAGGCAGATCCTGTGAAATTGCAATCCTGTACCCTCTCCATGAAATGTTCTTTTTTTCTTTTCAGCCATAAGAAGCATGTTAACATGTGCAGCATTAAGGAGCTTTGCATAGATCTGTCTCGGGTTAGCTTCATCTTGAGCTCTTCGTAATGCTCTGTGGACTCTTTCAATAGTAATTTCCCAGCAAGAGTTTTGTTTTCAGTAATGTGTTCAAAGATCTCAGTTAGTATGACAGGTAGCTGAGCTTAGTCAAACTTTTCCAGAATGCCACGTATTAAAATATTGTTTCTCCTACTGCGACCTTCTAAGTCTAATATTTTTTGTTGTAAGTCACTGATAATTTTGTCATTTGCATTTACCTGGGTTTGTAAATCTCGTATTTCCTTCGAGTTCTCTTCATTTTTGTTGTCAATGAGGTTGATTCTGGTTATAATTTGGTCCAGGTTTGAACCAAATGAGTTTAATTTGTCTAAGAATAGCTTGAAATCCTCTTGCAAAGGTTGTAGTGCAGTCTTAATGTCATAGAGTGAAAGTGCAGTCACCTTTAGATTTAGCAGCCCTTTTGTTTAGCTCTTGTGTTTATTTATTTGTTCTTTTCCTCTTAGTTATTACATCCTTCTCAGGGGAAATTATAGAAGAAAGTTTAGTTTTTGAAGTTGTAGCATTCATGGATTCTTGCTGGCTAGCCATCACTAAGTGAATTATTTTTCAGAATTAGAGCAAAGCTGAGTGACTTAAAGATTTCCTTTTTAACTTCTCTTATTTAGAGCACAGTCTTTTAAAGAGAATGATTCCACCATGCGGCCTCGGCCCTCCTCATAGTGAGTACAGGTAAGCACTTGAAGAAAAAGTTAAAAGTTAACTTTTTTGACCAAAATGCAGCTCTGCATCTTATCCTTTGAACGCATTAAAGTGAAAATCCTCCTTTTCTTTCCTTTGAGTTTTAATGCCAGATGTGGGTTATTTTGGGCAGATAGAGTTAGTTGATACAGGAGCAGTAGAAAGTGTGTGTTCAGTGCAAGGTGGCCATCTTGAACCCCCTGCACCCTTATTGCAAGAAGAATGTAGCAAAGGACCCCTCTTGAAGTGTATTGCAATAAGGCTTAGTATTGAGCATTTCCATTGGCCAGCTTGTTTGAAAATTGGTTAACTTGTTTTAAAAAAGGGTTCTCACAGTTGTTACATAAGCTCTATGTTTGCATGCATTTGCACCTGTTTTAACACACAACTCCACATAGTTTGGCGAACAGCCATTACTCTACTATCTTCATCTGAGGAATCAGAGGCATCTGTTTGCATGCAGCACACCTTCTTGCAGCACCGAGCAGTGGAGGTGACCACTGGTAGTTATAGATGCAAAAGTTAAAGTAGATTTACTTTCCCTTAGAAGCTGCCCGTACTCCAACTGAGGAGTCCCTTAAGTTGAGCTTAGCTGCTCGGAGAGCACCTCAGCTGGGCTTTCTAGAGCCTTTTTGACTTTAACTGAAATCTCCTAATCCCTAATAGTCTCATACCCCTTGACAGCTCCAATAGTATAGACCCAGCATTAAGCCCCAAATTAAATGACATCCTTCCTCATTAAAGTAAGCAAATTTACACCTAGTATTATGGATGGTCAGTTCTTCTTAATTTTTCCTGCCTGCTTGATTGACATGGGTATCCTCAGGCATTGCACAGCGTAGCAATTGCCTCATGTCACTGATAACCCACTACTCCTAAACCACTCAAGCTTAATTTGTAAGGGATGCATATACACGAATAATTTGGAATCCTTGCTCTCTCATTCACAGAACAGTGACACTGAACAGGTTGTCAGCCCATATACTACACTTCCTATACAAACCATGCAATAAACACATAAACCATTATATGCAGAGGCACTCACCAGAAACTTACCTAAACACCAGAAGTCTCTAAAGCACAAACATGCTACACCTAATACAGTACCTACAGCACTCAATACACATAAAACCATAAGCACAAGTATCTCACCAAACAAGAAGGCAAAGTACATCTAAACTACATTTTTTGGTCATAGGCGACTCTATAGTGAGACACACAGATGTCACACTCACTAGGCTGGATAAGGAGAAATTTATGGTCAGCTGTCTGTCAAGTGCCAGGATCCACCAGATCACACACACTCAAGTTTCTCCACAATAAGTACCATTATGACTCTGTCATAGTTCATGTTGTTGTGACTTCCTTGAGACACACCTCCCTGGACTATATGAAGAGAGACATGATTGAGCTCTCACAGTATGTGCGCCAGGTAGGTATGACCCTAGCCCTAAGCAGCATCCTAACTCCACCAAGAATGATATCACAATATCAACAAAAAATAATTGACTTCAACAATTGGCTTAGTTTCTACTGTCATTCCAAGGGGATCCAGTATCTGTCTGCCTGGGATGACATGGTTGACAGGCCTTGATACTTTGCCAGAGATGCCCTCCACTTGTCACCTCTGGGATTCAGAATTTTTGCCAAGGCTCTTGCCTCCCTTATTGTGCCTTTTTTAGGTAATGTCCCAAAGACAAAACTTCCAACATAAAAGATCTGTCAAAAAGCAAATTGAAGGTCATGCTGCTTAACGTTAGAAGTCTTAACCTATAAATGCATTCACTGGAGGCTCTCCTCACACTGGAAGATGCCGACATCTGTGCAGTCACGGAAACTTGGTTCAAGGCTGCAGAGAGTACCCCTGCCTTACCAGGCTATACCGCATTCCACACATTCTGACACCAAAATGAGGTCAGGAAGACTAAGGGTGGTGGAGTTTCTATTTTCATTAAGGACAGCCACACCTCCAGACTGATTTGCCAGCATGATGCACTAGAACTACTCCAGGTGCAACTGACAATTGGCAAAACACCCATCCAAGTTATAGCCAGCTACGGACCCCACTCTATGACTCAGGACACCCACTGCTCTTACTTGGACCTACGTGACTCCATCAAGGTACTCCCTAACACCCTGATGCCTGGTGACTTCAACTACCCCACCATTGACTGGGTGAACTATTCTTGCTCTAATGCACTCTCCCAATGATTCCTTGATTTCGTCATTTCTAATGCACTAGACCAGCTTGTGTCATCCCCCACAAGGGGCAATAACATTCTAGACTTAATTCTCACCAACATGGGTGACCGCTGCACCACCCTTATAGTAAGTTCTTCCCTGGTGAGATCAGACCATCAGTCTGTCTCATTCGAAGTGCCTATCCCATCCAAACCCCCCCCCCCGCCACCCATAACCAGACTAAAAGACTTCTCAAAAGCTGACTGCAACCTTCTAAGTCAGTGTATCAGTAGCTTCACACCACCGCCCCCCTCAGAAGATCCGGACAAATATGCTGAATAGTACGCCAGTGCAGTATACAAGCACCTGTACAACTGCAAAGACTCAGCCATACCCAACAGAACTAAAACCTGCTCCTCAAGGAAACACAAACCTATCTGGTGAATATCCTCTATCTAAAGGCTTTACCACAAAAGGAAGAAACTGTTGTCCAAGGGTAAAAAGGCACAAATTCCCAACTGGAAAACCCCCCTCCTTAGCCTCAACAAGCAAATTAGATCACTAGTGAAAACCTCCAAAGACAATTCTGAATCAGAACTAGCCTGTGAAACATAAGCTAACCACAAATCCTTTTTCAGTTACTGCAGGAATCTCCATGGCAAAGCCTAGGTTTGTTCCAAATTAGTTGATAACAGTACCACTTACGTTGATCCTGTAGACTTAACCAACCAGCTAGCACGAACTTCACCCCTGTGTCCTCCCCCAAAAGCCCATTCAACACCCTGATACTTGTCCTGCATCTCACATTTCCATAGATCAAGTATTAAAGGCCCTATCCAAGGCAAAAAGCACAGCTTCCATGGGATCTGATAGTATCCCAGGCTGTATTCTGAACTATCTCCAGCAAGAACTAGCCTCACCATTGAGCACACTGTTGAACCATAGCCTAAGTACAGGCTTCATTCCAGCAGAGTAGAGAACTGCTATAGTCATCCCTTTGCACAAAAGTGGTGCCACTACTGACCCTGGAAGCTATTGCCTCACTAGCTTGACAAGTCTGATCTGTAAGGCCATGGAGCGTATTATTATGGACCTCATAAACAAGGACATAGGCAGTCTTTAAGCACTTAACCCCACCCAGTTCGGATTCGTCAAGGGCATATCTTGCCTGTAGAACCTGGTTGACTTTTTTGAGACTGTCACCAAGGCACTGGATGAGGGGAAAGTCAATACATACAGCTTAACTTGACTTGGCTAAAGCCTTTGACACAATCTCCCACTCAGGCATCATCGAAAAGCTAAACCACAACTTGGCTTAAATCCCTGCCTCATCAGGTGGATAGCTAAATGACTCACCGATAGGACCCACAAGGTCAAAATAGGTGCCTCCACCTCTAACAGCAGATCTGTCACAAGTGGTATTCCCCAGGGACCTGTTCTGGGACCCCAACTCTTTGGCATCTACTTCTCAGAGGTCCAGGCAAAGACAAAAGGCCTGTGGCTGACCATGTTTGCAGATGACTGTAAGTTGGGTGCTGTCACTGACTCCCCAAATTATGTTAGCTTACTACAACAGAGTCTCACAGTAACAAATGACTGATGGCAAAGTCATGGCCTTAAGTTAAATGCAAAAAAATGTATTATCATACCATTTGACAAAAACATGGCCCCTACTGATTACTACATCAACAGCAACTCCCTAACCACACAACTATGGTGAGAGACCTGGGTACACAGCTTGACAACAATCTCACATTCGACCATCATGTAGGGGCAGTGGTCAGAAAAGCATTTTACATGGTTCATCTAATAAGTAAATGAATTGCATCCAGAAAAAAGTAGGTTATTACCTCTTTGTACTCCTTCCTCATTAGGCCAATAATTGAGTACAACTCCCCATTTGGTATGTACCTCTCCAAACACCTGCACCAACTGGAAAGGCCACAGAAATACCTCACAAAGAGAATCCATGGCCTCCAACACCTGTCCAATGTGGACAGGCTCAAATCACTATCACTCTACTCGGTATCATACTGATTGCTCAGAGGTTATCTGTGTCTCGCCCACAAGGCAATCTCAGACCCTGGTCTACTAGAGATGCTCCATATCCTTAAGTCTAACTCCTTGTGCATTACCTGCTTGAAAGGCCTAAATCTAATATGTGACATTAACAAAAGCTGTTGGAGGGACAGGTTTGTCTCCTAGAGGCTGCCCCATCTCTGGAATAGACTCCCCATATATGTCAAACAAAGTATGTCTCTGACCCCCTTCAAGCGCAACCTTAATGAGTGGATGGGAAACCACAAATTTGTTCCAGGGGTTTCACCTGTGTCCCTCAATGACAGGGGCCACAGGTGCTGATTGAGGTTTCTTTTTTGGGGATAAACTCTTGCCTAGACCTGTAAAAGCCCCAAAGCCATTAGTCTAGTAATCTCTTATTATCCTATGAACTAATCTATGGCCACCTACCTGATCAGACACACATGAAATGACTGTCCCTGATTTCCATCATCCTGCATTTCCTAAAAATTGTACATGATCTTTGTTTTTCCTAGCACTGTGCTAAAACTCCACCCCCTGCCCCCTGCATTTCTATCCAGCAGTGACTAAACCCTTGCTGCAGTTGTTTCTTTCTTTCTCTCACACTTTTCTACCTGCAGCTGTGTCTAATCAAGGTCTTATTGGGCACATATTAACTGCATCTCACTGTACTAAATGAATGTTTCTCACATGTATTTAACACATTCAGTTATTAAACAGATAATCAAGGAGTAAAAATTCTGTACACAAGAACTATATAGTATATACAAAACATACAGCAAAATATGGTCAACACAAGAAATTGAAGCTTTATCTAAAGATAGTCTAGTGTACACATAAAACCATGCTATGACTAAGAAGGACCATGACATTAAATGATCCTTCTTAAAGTAGTAACTTCTATTGGCTCTAACAGCCATTTGGTAACTCTGTATTTTAACAAAAGTGAACATGTTAAGAAACAACATTTTTATATACAAATAAACCTGAACTTTGTAGAATCTAAATCTGTTTGTGTGCAGTTTTCAAAATTCAAATCACTCATAGAGGAATGTATGTATTTTTTCCTAGCATCCTTTAAGACTGGAAACATATGTATTATTGTTCACCAATAGCTTATGAACTGCAATGTTCATTAATAGCTTACAAGCTTTTATCTGTTTTCTTTAATCTTAAAGCCTTCCCAAAGTCATCATTTATAGGTCCAACCATTTTTTGTAATATGCACCTTGAATGGCATGAAAAGTATTATAAGACTTTTACCTTTTGTTAGGTGAATGTGTAAAACTGCAGATTCCGAGCTAATAATGTCATCTTGATTACGTCTCTTAAATTATTTTCTTGCAAGACCATCCATATTGTATTTGTTTATTGACATTAACAAAATATGTATAAGACATCAGCATTACCTCTGCTGCTGGAATTACAGCTTGCTGCAAGGCTAGAAAATATGAGGCTTTTTAGTTGGAGTAAGGTTTTAAATTATGAGTTATTGTAAATTGAGTATAAAACAATTTCTTAAAACAAATATATCTCCAATTTAATTGCAATATTTTTATACCAAATTATGTAATTTTTAATATTAGGATCATATACTGACCAGAGTGACATGTAATAGTAAAAATTATTCTGTGTATAGTTTAATAATAAAGTATAATTCTTTGAAATTTGAATTTTTAATGCTGTTATATTTTATCTTTCTAGAAATTAAATAGCAAGGGAATTGCATCTGTATGTTTTTACATACTTGGACAAAATATGCATTGTGGTTTCATATTTTATCATTTTTGCTCCACATAGTCTTCCACAACGTATTCAATTTAATAATTAGATAGTAAATATAAAACCCTGGCAAGCTAACACTTCTATTATTCTTTGGGGGTAATAAACTTAATATGTGAAGTTTGATTTAGGCTATAAAATAAATTTAACAAATGAGGATTTCATACTTCTAAATAATTTAACAGTATGATTACAAGTGGGTATAATATGAAATAAACTGTGGTGGAGTATATTTATTTATTTTAACTATAAAACATTTTGATAAGAAAGAAATTTTCATCTTAGCTCCTCTTTTAAATCTTCTTTTATAGAAGGCAACGCTGTAAATATTATTTTAATAATTTAATGTAGCATTTGTTTGAAAAAAAGAGTTGCATGGTTCTTATGCTTCAAAAATGAGTGTTACAAAATCTGTTGTTCTACTGACTTTAGGTGAATTAGAGTAAAATGTAAAAATCAGCCTTGATTTGGGAACTTTGCCCTTGATTCTTGAGCAAGAAGTTGAGTCTTATGCCAGTCATAAATCAGTTATGCTTATTTAACTTCTTTTCATTTCTTAAAAGAATCATCCACACGACAGCCATAACAGTATGAAGAAACAAGCAAAGATAAACTAGAGTAACTAATATTCTTGTTAGTCTTCCAGCAGTAATAACATATTTGCTGTACAGATCACAGTGAAATGGTATACAGTTGCATGTCAATGATCCATTAATAATGGCCACAGGCTTTAACAGAAGTAATACCTGAACTCCACTGCATTTATTATTTATACATTGCATGCATTATTTCAATTGTTCATTCCATTTTGAATAACTCATTTGTAAAAACAATGGTGCAGGTTGTATCTATGGAAGGAGAGAGAAAGAAAGAGAGATACATTTATTTATTTATTTATTTATTTATTTATTTATTTATTTATTGTCATTTGATTAACAGGAAAGTCAGACTTGGTAGGTGCCTATTTTAATTTGAGGCCCAGGGAGAAAAGCCCCAGACTATTGCAAAAACATTTTAAGAACAATAATTTTACAATCTTCAAAAACAACAGAACAAAAACATCTATAGTTTAAGCAAGTATACCAAATTAGACACAATGTGAAAACATTGGTTAAGAGTCGATGGAACTTATATGATAATGATTTAATATTTAGAGAAATGTTACCCAGTTTATAAAAAATAAAGGAAAGTTAGTATAATACAAACAGGAATTGCAATATGAAGTGGCAGAAAAAACAGGATTGTGGCATATTTAGATGGAGAGTTAGAGGAGATAAACTGACTAAAGTAAAGAAGTGACTGAAGAAGGGGGAATAAAGAGGTGTAAGTTACTTGTTCATATTTAGAGATATAGTTTATCCTGGAACTGAGTAAGAACAGAGCCAGATTCCAGCTAGGAAACCTTTCAGAATGATTTTAAAGGACTCGAGGGAGGGTATTGACCTGATGGATACAGGTAAAGAGCTTCAGGCCTTAACAACATGGTGCAAATGCAGACCATGCCCAGCAGATTAGAGAGGAGTTTTTGGTCATTGGATCATAATGACCAAGTAGAAACATAATTGTGTAGAATAGTATTTGGTGCATTGCTTGCTTAGTACATTATGAGTGCATATGGTTTCTCATTATCTAAACTGTGCATGTGGAACATCGTGTAGCTTTGTCTCTTCTTCACTTGCTGCAACCTTATGGTTACCTCTGATGTCATTCTGCATGTGTCCTCCACAGCAACCCGTAGTTACTCACCATCCTGATGTCTGATAAGATGTGTTGCCACAGAGAAATGATACTGTTTTCCATGGAAACGACTTTTCAGCACTGCCAATGCTGTATTAAAAGCAGCAACAGCAATGATTTTCTAAGAGAATTGCCACGCAGTTACTAACAGCTCTTCCAAATCGGAATCACCAAGTTCCAACCTTATTTGCTTGCAGGTCAAACAATGACAGGGAAAACAATAAAGAAATGTATAAACAAAATATCTGCAAAAGTACTAGCAATCTGTATTAGAACATCAAAGTATTAATATTCACTAAAAAAGTGTCAAAATGATGATATGAAATAAGGAATGGTGAAAATGTTTGAATTTTTGACAACAATTATGCAAATGCGATTATTCACCTTGCATGCAATAAATCACTTGAAACTAACTTTCCAGAACCATTCTGGGCTATTCAGTAAAAAGTGCCTTTGACTCTATGGAACTTCATTTACCTCTTTTGAATTACAATTTGATTCACCATAGGCTCACCGATAACAACTGCATCCGCTGCTGCACTGATTCTTTTGAATTCCAGTTTGAACCATTATGACTCAACGATAAAACTTTTCTTCATCAGCAGCATTGATTTTTCAAGGAAATATGGCAGAAACATTGAAGCAATAGGTGTAGAAATTCAGCATTTAAACCACTGCTTCAGTTCTGAGAAAACAAAGTAAAGACGGTTAGACTGCTACATTTTCATATTTCACCATTGGTGAAGTGATTAAGGTATTCTACACTTTTAATTTAACTAAAGAACAACAGTTTCATTTAGATACTAGTAAAACTAAGTTACAGCAATACTGTGAGTTCAAAGAATTGCCATATATTAGACAACTATTTTACGCTACATATCAACATTCATGGGGACCTGTAGATGAAGATGTGAATAGTTTAAGGCATACAGAAGGCATCAGCCAAAGAGAGTAAATTTGATGATTTTTATGAGTCACTGTTGAGATACAGAATTGCATATGGTATTAAAAAATCAAACATGACTGTCAGAAGCAGTTGTGGAAAAAAACAATGGTAAATGTTTATAGAGTAGAATAATTAACCAGTGTTCAAATCTAAGAGCTTGCTGACTTGCAATGATGCTGTGGCAAATGGAAGACATTTTCCCAGATGCTACTGTTTATAGTTGTGATTAAATAGGCAACTTGTCCAAACAATCAAATCCTATAACTCAGGGGGTGACTCTTTGTTTGCCAATGCCATTGGAAAAATATGGAACTCCCTCCCCTGTAACCTCACTCTTACTACCTCCCTGGACCAATTCAAAAAGAAACTAAAACTCCATTTTAAGTCACATTGGCTTTGCCAATGCTCTAACCCAGATTAGCTCTCCTCACTTAACCTAGATCTCTTTTCTCCCCATACTTATCCTAGCTTAACAACTTAACTTTTATCTTCAAAAGACCGAACACAATTTTTCCTTGTCCAATCTCTGACCATATCTGTAACCCTTAAACCTCTGTTAAAAAGACAACCTGGGGTAGGAACCTATAACCTTAAACCAGAACGTTGTATAGTATTCAAGCTCAAAGGCTGCTATTGTCCTTTAACCTAACATGCTTTATAAAATTTGTATAGGAACTGTTGTATTTTTTGTGATAGCTATTGCTAGACTGTTTTTGTTACGATATATACTGTATATCTTTCTCCTTAATTGCACTACTAAATGTAATAATATGTAATATTGTAACAGGTATGTAACCTACTGTCATTGTGGAGCTTTTCTCCCCGGGCCTCCGCTGAAAATGGACATGTATCCAGTCGGACGATCCCGGTCAACAAATGTAAAATAAATAAATAAAATAAATAAATACTAGGCCAATGACTAAAGGGGGCCTTTTTAAGCCTATCCATGCTTCCCAATAATCAAACCCTACACCTTATGTCTTTGAGGTAAATCCCTTAACAATTATAACATTGCGTAACTTTTTATGTAAAAAGTTAATTCTGGAAAATAAATATGGTTTCTGTAAGTGTGGTATTATTATTATTGATGCCTAATGTTTAGAAGAAAAGGAAGAGAAAATCTGAAAAATTTGTGAGTTTGAAAACATTGGAAATGACTGCAAACAGCATCGCAGATGGTGCTAAGGCAGCAAAGTCATCAGAGAGCATTTGGGGTGGGATACAAGGACTGGACATAGATGAGATACACTGAGCGTCTTTAATAGCATTTTTCGAAAAAGAAATAGAAAATGTGATTTTTAAACTCGGTAATTATATTACTAAATCAGAAGCGAGTGAGAGACAGAGAGAAAGAAGTTACAGATGATTTGAATTTGCATAATCTTGCTGCTGGAGCCATTAAGGAGCTACAGAAGGTGAATAAGAAATTCAGACTGGTAGTATGCTTATTTGCTGTCATGGTTAGATCTGCTTAAATAAAAGCAAATAAACTGAAGACAGAGCATGATGAAAGAATAATCATATCATTGGTGTATGTCTCCAAAAGAAAGGCAGGGTTGTGTGGCCAAATGCAAGACAAGCTTGCTGGGTGAACTGTATTGCATGCTGTCCAGAAAGAAAATTGAGAGAATCCACAGACTTTTCATTTCTGGTTCAGCAGCGATCGCAAAACATCCAAGGTATTCACTGGTACAGACTGAAATACTGAAGGTTAAATACTACATTTTAATACTAGTTTGGTGACAAGCTAAGATGTGCAAGAATGTGCATAAATGGGGTTTCTTTAACAGTGATTATAGGGATTATACTCAATAACACAGATCACAATTGTTATCTGTTTTGGCAAACTCTAGTCTGAGAATTTAGAAACTCTGTATGCTATATCCAGTGCTTTTAGGGGATATTTTCCAGATCCCTATCAGATGAAAGAAATTTAATTTGACTGAATCCCATTTGACTGAGACCATAAGAGTGAAATTTCAAAATACTGAAAAATCATTTGACTGAAACCCATAATACTGAAATTTTACAATGCAAAATTTCAACATACTGAATTGTAAAGTGGACGATATAAAACCAGAGTAAGTAAGGGGCTACACCTCCCACACACCCCAATGAAAGGTATATGCCCTATTCCCCACTGTAGTGCAATCCTGGAGTTAGTATATATAAATGGGGGGGGGCATAGCATAACATGCTGATAATTACAGTGCACACAAAACATAATAATTAGTGTTCATCAGTCTTAATGCAGGAAAGGCTTTGGACAGGGCTCAATGATTCTGCCTTACTCAGATGCTTCTAGGGTTTGAATTTACATAAGAAACAATGAGTTAATGCTAACAATATATACAGACAAAATAACTACAGTGAATATTCATGCAAGACTGCCCTTTAAATTTTCAAAGGAAATGAGGTAAGAGTGTCCATTATTACCAGTTCTGTTTCTCAAAATTATGCGCCCTTAGCAGCAGCAGTGATGTAAATGAATTTAAAAGGATACTTTTTTTTCTTAAACCATTAAAATTGATGACAGGGTGCCTAGAGAGGAGTTATGGTATTGTATGAGGAAGTCGGGAGTGGCAGAGAAGTATGTAAGAGTGGTACTGGATATGTACGATGGTAGTATGACATTGGTGAGGACTGCGGTGAGAGTGACAGATACGTTTAAGGTGGAGGTGGGATTACATCAAGGATCAGCTCTAAGCCCTTTCTTATTTGCAGTAGTGATGGACAAGTTGCCAGATGAGATCAGACAGGAGGCCCCGTGGACTATGATGTTTGCAGATGACATTGTGATATGTAGTGAGAGTAAGGACCAGGTTGAGGAGACCCTGGAGAGGTGGAGATATGCTTTAGAGAGGAGAGGAATGAAGGTCAGCAGGGCTAAAACAGAATATATGTGTGTAAATGTGAGGGAGGGTAGAGGAATGGTGAGGATGCAGGGAGTAGAGTTGGTAAAGGTGGATGAGTTTAAGTACTTTGGATCAACAGTTCAGAGTAATGGTGAGTGTGGAAGAGAGGTGAAGAAGAGAGTACAGGCAGGGTGGAATGGGTGGAGAAGAGTGTCAGGAGTGATTTGTGACAGACGGGTACCAGTAAGAGTGAAAGGGAAGGTCTACAAGAGGGTAGTGAGACCAGCTATGTCATATGGGTTGGAGACGGTGGCACTGACGAAAAGGCACGTGTCAGAGCTGGATGTGGCAGAGTTAAAGATGTTAAGATTTGCACTGGGTGTGACTAGGATGGACAGGATTAGGAATCAGTATATTAGAGGGTCAGTTCAGGTTGGACAGTTTGGAGACAAAACAAGAGAGGCGAGATTGGGTTGGTTTGGACATGTGCTGAGGAGGGATGCTGGATATATTGGGAAAAGGATGCTAAGGATGGAGCTGCCAGGTAAGAGAAAAAGAGGAAGGCCTAAGATAAGGTTTATGGATGTGGTGAGAGAGGACATGCAGGCAGTTGGTGTGAAAGAGCATGATGCAGAGGACAGGAAGAAATGGAAACAGAAGATCCGCTGTGGTGACCCCTAACGGGAACAGCCGAAAGAAGATGATGATTAAAATTGATGATCTGTTTGTTTGCTGATGATATGTTAATATTTCTGATGAATCCAGAATAGGATAAATGTGGAAATTTGGATAGGGCATAGTCTAGGAGAATGCATTAAAGAGATATATGATAAATTAAGGAAATGTTAAAGCTAACTCATTAATGATTAGGTTTGAATTATACTAAAGGGTTCAGGCTTTGTATTTTCCTTTTTTGTGCCTCCTTTCCAGATGTGCAGTCTAAGCCTTACTAGTGAATATTCAAGGTAATTTTTCTGAAAACAGTTAAAAGTATGGTGTCAGACTATGCTTTGAATGGAGGTTAGCCTGGGGTACCATGGAATGAACTGGTACTTTCAAAGAATGAGGAGATTTAAATGCCTGCAATGCTTTCTTTATTATGAAGCAGTGTAATTGAAAATTGTTCTCTGTTATAATATTGTAATATTTTAGGAATAGTTTATACTCACTGTACAATTCATGAAAATGGTCTTCTAGGATCAGAGTTCTATCCCAGTTATCAAAATAAATAGTTAAATATAAATAAATAAATAAATAATATTTATGCTTGACCATAATACTACATGGAAAATGGTGAATAGATTTAACTTTGTAAACATGAGTTTTTGACAGATTTTCTTTATAGCTATATCATGCCAGGAGATCTGATCCCCTTATGGATTAAACAATCAGTAGGGATTTTGTGAACTATTATGCCAGGGCTACACCCTACCTTTTGGTTAACACTGCTATTACCTAATACAGGAATATGGAAATATAGGAAAACAAAATGTTTGGGAGAGGACTGAGGTTTGAATCAAACTAGTTTACATGGCTGCAGTTTTTTTGCAAAAGATTCAGTTACCTAATTTTTAAAACATGGAAAATAACATTTTGCTCGGGACATGGAGTCTAATGGGTTTAACATAATTATTTAATTATATGCTCCCATTACTGTTAGCATTAGTAATGGGAATGAAAGAGTTTGCTATGGTTAAAGCTCTGAGTAGCTAGACAAGTAGTATGTTGTGTCACTGAAGACACTGACAGTCGCTAAACTAATACAGCAATGGAGCATTATGCCAGATGAAAGTATGGATGAAATTACTTGGACGTTGATCTGTCAGTTATTGCGATATGTTTATTTAGTTATTTTATTTATTTATTTGAAGTTTGTTAACCGGGAAGGTCCATTGGGCCAAGATGAGCCCTTTTTCAATGGAGGCCTGGGGAGAAAAGCTCCACAGTATATATTTAAATTTACACAAAGTAAAAATATAACAGGTAGTTATACAGAGATTAAGTAAAGTAATAGTTTAAAATGTTTGTGAGTAACACATAATACAAGAATGGTAAGGGTATAATACAGTATGTTTAGATGCAAACAAGTGATGTAATCTGATCTAAAAAATTAAGAATTGTTGCATGGAAGTGCTTATATAACTATTTTATGCCCTGCAAATTTACAAGGATGTTTGCAAATGTAAGTTGTAATTTTTGGAGGTATGATGATGGTGTTTGGTAACTGGGAATATAATTTTTGGGTGTGTTTGGATTTAGATTCTTTTCAACCTTGGACAGTTTAATAGCAAGAGAGTTAAAAAAATGAAGCCTTAACAAGATGCTGATCTTTATAGGATATAACAATATGTATACTGTACAAAGTTAAAATGGGCAATGTTGTTTTTATGTTAGTAATTAAGAAAGCCTTTATAATATAATGGAAAGCAAAAATATCCCAATCAGTGACTGATGCAATTAAAATAATGGATAAGCTGCATAAGAGATTGAATCATATTGCCAAAAGGATGTAAGGAAAAATATGTTGTTAGATGGCTGCCATGGTGACTCTATAAAGATACAAGTGATGGTCAACAAGCAAACAAACATGTTTATATGAAAAATAATATATGTAATATATTTAACAAATAATGTATATAATTTTTTCTTTCCAGTTAAAATGATTGTTTTCATATTAATAGTTTGCAGAGTGAGTCCATGGACGATACTCATCTTGCCAATACTCACCCTCATTGGGCACCTCCTGCCTCCTGGAGGGCAAAACAAGTCAGGTCTTGGATGAATTTGTGAGTGCTCACCAAAGTATCAAATCTTGCTTTAAATTAGGAAGTAAGAATATCAATCTATTTTATATGTAAAGGAATATTATTCCAGAGATGGAGTAAGCATTGAGTAATAAATATGTCCTTCCAGCATGTCTTATTTGTCAAGGAGATTCAAGTGTTTATTTCACGTGTTTTTGAAGCCATTTGTTTTCTTTTTTTCCCTCAAATATTCTTTATTTTCAATTAAAATAACATTTACATAATATTTTTAAATATCATTTTAAACAACTATATACAATATTTACAATAGCCTGACTTTCAGTTATATACACTGTATGTTATTAAATATAGAATTAACTGATCAGTTATCAGAGATACAATATTGATTATTGCAGAGTGTCCAACAAAGACATAACTTTTTCTTCCAAGGATTATTTACCAATGGCCTGAGATAGATTCATAGTTCTTTGATTTTTATTTCCATCGATGCAGATGTCTTCAGTAGAGTGTAGAATTCTTCTAAGGTCGGGGGTGTATTTAAATTCCACCTTCTGGTTACGCATTTCCTAGATATAGCAAGTATTGTCCATAACAAATACATATTTGTCTTATTCAGGTAGGGACCTTCATTTACATTTAGTATAATCAATACTTTAGTTAAGGTAAAGGATTCATTAAATAAAGCTTGTAAAAAATGATTGATTCCATTCCAATATGATTTAATTTTATTACATTCATAAAAAATATGAATCCAGTCTGCTTTATTTGACTTTTCACACTTCCAGCAAAAACCATTTGTTGTAGTACTGATCTTTTTAATTCTATCTGGTGTTAAAAATGCTCTATGTAAGTATTTCCAGTTAAATATTTTCCAGTACTGTGTGTTAGAGGTGTAATTAACTGACAGGAAGATGTTAGTTTTAATTTCTTCTGTTAACTGCAATGACTGACCTTTTGTTAAGAACTGCCAGTATGATGGCTTGGGAATTGTTTTATATGTTATTAACTCTTTATATAGATTTGAAATGGAATTTTTCTTTTCACAACTATTATATATAAATTCATACAGAAAATGTATTAGATTTGGAATATCTTTAAATGAGGAATTATTAATTAATCTGCATAAATCTTGAGTGTACATTAGAATGCTTTGTAAGGTTAACCAGTCCTGTGTTGGAATATTGTAAGCAGTTTTTATCATATGTATATCTAAAACATTTAATTTATTTACACATTGAAACCAGCATAAGAATTCATTTTGTTCCCAGGAGGTTATTGTTTCCCTATATATTTTGTGAAGAAAGTTCTTAGTGATGGTAAATGGGGTTAAAAGATCAAACCAAAGTTTTAGATCTATGTTTGCATTGATAAGTTTCCTAAAGGAATTGATATAATGATTAATCAGTGTTGTTTTAGAAGGTTTTGTTATATTATATTGTATACTTATGCATATTATGTACCGGGGTTTGTTTGATTTGTCTATTATCAAATTTTTTTAAACAGATTAAATTAATTTGTTAATATAGCCGTTGTTAATTCTTACCACTGGGCAAAATAATTTGGGTTTATTCAGTCTATTGTAGTTTTAAGCACAGATGCTTTTATATATGTTTCTATTTCTGGGAAGTTCAATCCTCCTTGTTTTCAGGGTCTAATGTGATGAGTTAGAGCTACTCTATTCCTTTTGGGATACCATAAAAATTTTATTAAGCATGAGTTTATTTCTTTAAGAATGCATCTTTCAGGAATTAACTGTATTGCTAATGCTACATATAGTATTTTTGGCAATAAGACCATTTTTATTAATTGCAATCTGTCTTCAAAAGTTAATATAATTTTGTTCCACCTTTCTATATATATTTTTATTGTTTCAATAAAGTTTTTATAATTTATTAATATTATTTTGTTTATATTTTTGCATAGCACTATTCCTAAATAATTTAGTATCTTTTGGCTTTTCCCGGTTAGGGGTCGTTACAGCGGAACTCCGGTCCGCTAATGATTGGCAGTAGATTTTCACGAATGCTGAGGTGCCAGCTCGACGTTCAACCTTCAATGAAGGCACACCCATTTACGCATGTCTTTAGAACGCCCACCCAACCACGGGGAGGACATGCAGACTCCACACAGAAGGCACTCCCTGCACTCCAGCCGAGAATCAAACGAGAGAACCTCTTGCTGTGAGGCAACAACGCTACCACTGCACCACTGTGGAAGTTCCTAAATAATTTAGCGTAAGTTCTTGTTTTCCTATGATGGATTTATCTGTAACTTGTAGTTCTTTTTTTCTTATTTAAAAATAGGAATTTTGATTTTGATCTATTAAAGTGTAGACCTGAAATCTTATAACATTTCTCCATTACTTCTTCTAGCTTTCCTAATGACTCTCTGGAGTTTGATAGGGTTAATAAAATATCATCAGCAAAAAGCATTATTTTAGTTATGTACTGGTCATAGACTTTATTCCTTTTATTATTGAATTATTGCATATTATTGCTGCAAGTATTTCTATAGCCAAAGCAAATAAAATAGGAGAAAGGGGACATCCATGTTTAGTACCTTTCCTTATATGGATAAATTCTGAGGTGAAAGGACCTAATTTAATGTAGGCTAAGTTATTAATATATATATATATATATATATTTTTTTATTAATAAGATGAAGGGAGGAGGAAATTCAAATAATGCTAACATTTTAAATAGATATTCCTAGTTGAGGGAATCAAAGGCTTTTTCTATGTCTAATCTGATAACAAGTGTTTCTCTCTCTTCTTTATTAACATAATCTATAAGAGTAAGTATCCTTTTAATATTATCATCTGTGTGCCTGTTATATAAAAATCCAGTTTGATCATTATTGTCTTTGAAAGTGGGATTTTCATTCTGTTAGCTAGGATTGACATGAATATTTTGTAATCATTATTCAGTAATGATATAGGTCTGTATGAGGTGCAAAGGTCTGATGGTTTATTATCTTTTAGAATTGGTGTTATGAGAGAATATTTCCATGAGGGTGGTATTTTTGCTTCTGACTGGACTTCTAGCAAAGTTTTATGAAAAAGGGAGATTACTGTTAAAGGAAAGAGTTTGTAAATTTCCGTAATTATACCATATATCCCTGGAGCTTTGTTAGATTTACTTTCTTTTATCTTGTCAACAATTTATTTGTAGGATATAGGTTTTTGTAGGTTAAGTTTTAAGTTTTCGGGAATTTTTTTTCTATTGATAAGGTTTGTATCTAAGTTTATTTGGTTGGTATCTAAATATTCTTTTTTGAAGTGTTCCGTTTAATGGAACTGAAATGCTTCAAGGATGTCTCCTATATATGATACTTTTTTCCCCTTTCTTTTCATGATATATACTACTAATGCTATTTGCTTTAGATTGTATTTTAATTCTTGTAGATAAAGTATGTAGATATCTGGGGAAGGTGGCTAATGATTTTATTTTTAATTTTTCCAAGGCTAGACAAGTTCTTTGTGTTAGAATTTCATTATATTTTTTATTTAAGTCCTCTATTTCTTTTTTGACTTCTGGACAATTCTGATTTTTTTTTTTAGATTTTGCTGTCAAGAGTCTGGTTTGCAAGTCTAATGATTCAGATTCCCACTCTCTAACTTTGTTTTTGTACCAGCTAAGGATCTTACCAAATAAATACGCTTTTAATGAGTCCCAAACCATGACTCTACTGATTTCTGTTGAATTATTAATTTCAAGAAATGATTGTAGTTCTGACAACATCCAGGGTCTGAATTCTTTCATTTTTGTGATATATGAAGGAATTCTAGTTGAGAAGATTAAAGGTTTAAACTCTATTTGGAGCTTCATTATCAGAGAGTCATGATCTGAGAAGGGGCATGGAACTATTGAGAAGTTGAGGATTTTTGTTCGTAAATCTTGAACTATGAATAATTTGTCTATTCTGGTTTGTGTTCCAAATCTATGGTCTTTATGGGAAAATAATAAGGATTTATCATCTTTTACTTTAAAAGTGTCTATTAAATGAAATGAATCAATCCATCTTTTTAAGGATTTTGAAATAGTTGCTATGCAAAAAGGCTTCTTGGTGGTTTCAGAAGCTTCTAAGGTACAATTAAAGTCTCCTCCCAGTATAAGATTTCCTTTATAATTGTTGGAAATAAAATCTAGGTGTTTTTTAACCGTTCCTGCTCCAATTCCTGGGAACCAATATAGATTAGCTAAGGTCCATATTCTGTTATTAAATTAATTATAACAAATGCTAGTCAACCTTCTTTGTCTTCATATTTATAAATAACTTTTTGGGAGATTATGTTTTTCTTCCAGAGAATTGATATTCCTTTTGTCTTTGTTCTATAGGAGGATTGAGCTAAGACTGTATAGTCCTTAGGGTTCAAATAAAGCTATCATTAGTCTTAAGATGCATTTCCTGGAGAAATACTACTTGTGCCTTATTTAGATTTAAATATTTTAGTAAGTTTGATCTTTTATTTGCATTATTTAAGCCATTAGTATTTAATGATAAGAATGTTAAATCCATTTCAAGTTATTGTTGGAAGAAACATTTTGCTTCTTTTTTTATTTTGATTATAGTAGTTATACCATATTCTCTGATAACATTGAATGTTATTTTTATGTATGTAAACTTGGGAGTGTAATTTAATGTTCTTTCTTCTTTAAATACAAGTAGGGTAAAAGTCTGGTCAGGCTTTAAAAAAGTACTTCTATAAAACATTAATTCTTAAGTATCAAATACAAGTAAATATGAATTTCCCATTAAATATGGAATGAAAGTCATTCCTAATCCAATAGATAAAAATAGATCTATTGGATTATCACTCATACCTTTAGCCAACAATATAAACTGAGCTCCATATGTTAAATTAGTATATGGAGAATTTTCTTAAAAGAGATATGAAATTCTATATTATTCTATTATTGTTCTATAGTATTTTATATATCAGGATGGAATGTTAGTAGTGTAAACAATTATTATGTTGACTTAGAAAATATTCAATATTTAGTTCCCCCTAAGAGATCCCAAACATGTCAGCTATGTTATTTTGGATAAATTAAATGCAACAGAGGAGCATATACTAAATAAGCCAACAACAAATAGATTATTACTAAAATAATTTGAAAAAAAGGACTCTGCAGGAGACAATGAGTGATTATCAATGAAATATGAATTTACTGTAGGTGTACTGTCTTCCTTTACTTTCCCACTCTTCACCTCACCAACTTCAACTTACACTTATGCAAAGACATGGCTTATCAGTGGTATCCTGACTGAGTAGAGGCGCCCTACATTCTAGTGTGCTGTGCTTTTACATATTTATAGATTTACAAAGCAGAGTCTAAGAATGATCTATGATCACCCTGACAATTCCCATCCTACACAGGGCACCTCCTGCTTCCAGAATGGGTAATCACATCAGGTCTAGAATGAATGTGAAGGTACCTATATGGTAATCAAGACTTACCTTAGGTAAGTATTAATAAAATAGTATTTAGAGCAACTTAGAGAGTTCTCAGGGCAGTTAGAATACTCTTAAGCCTCTCCTCCCTTGAACAAAAACAGAGATTTCCCTTCCCTTTCTTTCCCTTGTTTTAAATCAGTACTAATAAAAGAAATTCAGCAAATATAGGTAAACAGAAATAACATTCAGCAGTCCATCTTGTACCTGACTCACAATCCATTAAACAAGTCAGTGACTAACATCACTTTAGTAAACATTATAAAGACAAATTAGAAATAATTTCCTAGCTCTTTAAATTTTCTGATAAAGCAAAAAGTTAGTAATAAGCTATTTTAACTAAAAGTATAAAGCATTTCAATTTTTCCTTGCATATATAAATTTCTACTTATATTGTAGTGTCAATAGCTCTCTTTGAAATCTGTACAATACTTCACTTCTTCAAATCATTCCTTTTTCAATTCAGGTTTTGTTTTGTCAAAACGGCAACAGTATTTCAAGGGCACAATTAATATTTAGACGGATGTTTCAAATAAATAACTTGTCAGTTGCCAATTGAGTTAGTTTAGAATATATGGTTAGTGCAAATATAGCATGTTGGAAAAATAATATGTATTTTTTCGTGTGCAAGTGACATATATAATGTAGCATATATAGAGCATATAGCTTATGGATTCAGGTTGTTAAAGTAAATTATGCTTATTAATCAGGCAGTTTCATTTAAATTCACAAGTAATTTGGGGACATTTCAGTTGAGTTTCCAGGAATGTGTAGTCCAGTGTGAGTAATTGAGTCCACTTTTCCTCATAAACATATGGCACAATTCATTAAACAAAGCAGTCTAACATCTGTCTAATAATCATTATAAAGACAAAGAATAGTAATTTCCTAGCTCTTCAAACTTTCTGATAAAGCAAAATGTTGACAGTAAGCTATTTTAACTGGAAGACTAAACCATTTCAATACTTCCTTGTGAATATATTTTACTTTTACTGTAGTGTCAAGAACTGTCTTTGAAATCTAAGCATTACTTCACTTCTTTCAAGTCATTCATTTTGCAGTTCAGATTATATTTTGTCAAAATGTCAAAAGCATTTCAAGGGCACATTTAATATTTAAACTAATATTGTAAATGAATAGCTATCAGTTACCAAGTGAGTTTGTACAGAGTGTGAGCTAACTGCAAAGATAACATGTTGCAAAAAGTAATATGTAATTTTCATGTGCACTAGAGACTGACAATTTCAAGTAACATATAAAATGTAACTTTTACAGTACAGACAGCTTGTGAAATCAGCATGTTAAACTGAGTATTATACCATGACCCCCCCAAAACGTGCACGCTGATTGGCCAGCGTGCCCGTTGTAAATCGAGTTATACTAATGGAAAAAGGTCCGGTCGCCCAGACTTTTTTCCATTAGTATAACTCGTTTTAACATTGCTATGTTAAATGGGTTTAACATGGCGAGACAGCTTTAAAATAAGCAACGGAGATCACCGTTGCTTATTTTAAAGCTGTCTCGCTATGTTAAACCCATTTAACATAGCGAGACAGTGTTTTAAACAATGGAAAGCAAGATCTCCGTTGCTTTTTATGTCTCGCTATGTTAAATGAGTTTAACATAGCGAGACAGTTTTAAAATAAACAACGGAGATGTCCGTTGCTTATTTTAAAACTGTCTCGCCATGTTAAACTCATTTAACATAGCGAGACACTAAAAAGCAACGGAGATCTTGCTTTCTGTTGCTTTTGCTCAACTCTGATGTACCGCGCAGGCGCCGCAGTACATCAGAACTGCCGGATGTCAGACATCTGCGGAAGGGCAGTAAACAGGCATTATACTATGCCATTATTTAAGAAAAGTAATAGTTTCTTTTCTTAAATAATGTCATGATATAGCAATAACCACTTCTGTGGGTAATGCTAAATTTACCCACGGTTGGCTTTGTTTGATTCCTCGGGACTTGCCCTCGGGACCAAACCATGCCAACCGTGGGTAAATTTAGCATTACCCACACCCAGGCATGGGTTATTGCTATAATACTTTTTAATCAAGCAGCTACATTTAAGTGCACATGTAGTTTGGGAACATTTCAGTTGTGTTTCCGGGAATATGTAATCCTATGAGGATAAATCATAAAATATTTATAAATAGTCCTATTATGTATTTATTTTACCTTGCTTAAGTTGTTTTTCATTTTAATAACTAAACATTACTTTTTCTTATTATTTGTTATCTGTGAGGCTAAATGCACTTCACAGGTTCACAGTGTCCTTAGAAACTGCGGCAATTGTTTACTATTGCTATGGCAACGCAAATAGAATGTGAAGAAAGCTTCACTTCTCTTAACCAACAGTACATTTTCCCTCCTTTTTTTTTATATATATATTTGTTAATACTAAAAGGAAATAATGCAAAGGACATATGTACATGAATGGAACATTTCAGAGTTAATCACGAACATGTCCCCAATCCCAATAAGCATAACAGTGACAATTAATTAAGTTCACTATTCCAATTAGTCTGCCTTAAAACTAGATTATTTTAGACTATTATTTATCTATGTATAGCTAGGGAGTTATTAAATGTATACAGACTATATTAGTATAGTAAATAGGAGATAATTTAGAAAGGGAGACAAGATGCAGTTAAAATAAATAATGAGAAAAGAGAGAAAGAAAAGAGAAAATTAAGAGAAAATACATATATATTATGTATGTTGATTTACAGTATAAATATTTTATGTGCTATATAACCCTCCTTCTGTGAAAGAAAAGTACCCTGTTTTACATACCTGAGGTAATGTGAAAACTCTCATGTGTCATCTATTTTCAAAAAATATAAAGATTCCAGTAGTTAGTTACCTTTGTTTTAAAATCCCAAGCAGTAAAATTGGTCCTTTTTGGTCCTTTAAAGTAATGCTAAAACAATTCATATCATAGTAGATGCTTTGAGAGATTTGGCTGTAACAGTATCAGTCTTTTGCTTCTTCTTTTTGACATCTGTCCAGACATTTGTTTCTTTTGTTCTCTTGAGAGAAGGTGACATCCAATTCATATCTTCTGGTAAAGTAATCACATTATTAGTTTTAATAAATGAAGAGGCTTCCTCTAAGTCAATAAAAGTTCTCATCTCGTTGGCATACAGTATTCTTATCTTAGCTGGATATGCAAGTTGTGCCTTGATGTTATTTTGTTTCAGAAACTTTATCATTGGCCACACTTTTTTTCCTTTGTTCCGTTATTCTAGATGAATAGTCATTATCAAATCTTATCAGGCTCTGTTTATATTTTAGAGGTGCCTTCCTCCAAACAGATCTTAAAATCAGTTCCTTGTCCAAGTATGAAAGTAATTTGATAATTATTGATTTAGGAGGAGAGTTTGAGTTAGTGGCAGGTTTCCCAAGAGCTGTGTGCCCTTTCAATGCCAAAGGAAAGTCCTTCTTTTAAATTTAAAAAGTCAGGGATCCAGCTCAATAAAAAGGAAATAATATCCTCACCTTCTGGGTTTTCAGGTAATCCGAAAATCCTGATGTTATTTCTCCTCTCCCTATTTTCCAAGTCATCTACTTTATTAACCAACCAAGTGTTTTGTTTAAGAAGCAGTTCTTTCTGTGTTTCCTCTTCCTTAAGTCTGCTTTCTAAGTCATTTAGAGAAACCTCTATTCCTGTTATCCTTGTCTGGTGTTGTTGTAACATTTCCTTGAGGATGTCAGCCTGTTTTTGACTGCTTGTTTTAAGATTTTCTAGGTTCTCTTTAAAATCATCCATCTTCAAAGACAGCACCTGCAGGGTAGATGCCATATGTTGTAGTTCCTTCTTTAAGGCAGCATCCTGGTGAGAATTCCTTGAGTTGCTCATTTTAACAAGTGAATATATCTCCAAGCTTTTTGACAGGAAATTATTTGTAAAACTTCACCAAAGTTTCTAATTATGTAAATTAGTCCTTTATCTATAAGATTTTATACTTTGAAGAAAAAAAAAAGAATATTTTTTCCTGTCTTATTTAACTAGTTATATGGAGCTCTAAAATACTGCTGCTTTCAGTTAGCCATTCAGGCTCCACCCCCCTCCATTTGTTTTCTGAAGGTATAGCAAATCAAGGAGGTTTAGGTCCATAATAACATGGAATTTGAGATAAATAACTTCCCCTGGGTCTATAAGACACAAGCATAAAGGGATGGAGCTTTTTTTTAGGAACCTCTGCAATCTTTCTGACTGTGTAATGTTTGGCTAAAAAACAGAAGGTGTATAAGCAAGTCAGCACTCATCTTACTATATATTCTAAGAGCCGATGTTTCATTTGTAATGGCTGACCATTTTGCCTACCCCCCCACACACACACACACACATGCACACACATACCTCCAGTACCTATATTTTTAAGGAACACAGAATGACTAACTTGACTATGAATTCCTAGTATTCTGTGGAGTCACCTTGCTTTGTCACTGACTTCCCTGAAATCAAGAATCTCCAGTATTCTGTGGAGTCACCTTGCTTTGTCACTGACTTCCCTGAAATCAATAAATATAAATGTGTGAGTGTCTGTGCATGTCTGAGTGAACATGTGTGTGTTTGTAAAGCAAACTCATTTGTACTTACTTTTACTCTTTTCAAGTTATACCACAGTATCTATGTTTAATTGCACCAAAATAATCTATGTTTATAACAATGTAAATATGTTTAAATGTATTTTGGCTTTTTGGCAATGACTGAAAAGTGTCAATGCCAGGAAGATAAAATGGTAGGAAAGGTTTTATAAATAAAAATAATAAATAATATAGAAAGGGATGTGGACTTTTCAAACAACTGCCAATACATAATTTGCTGTAAGCTTTCAAATTATGCTCAATCAGCAAGGTATATTGACATTGCTAAGCTATATTTCTGCTAAGAATGTTATCTTTGTAATGTCATCATTCATATAAACCATTATCAGGGACCCAAAATCCTAAACAAACAATTCAGTTCTGTAAGTGATCAATATGCAGTCTTAGTTTGCATATGGATGTTTGAAACCTATAACCAGGACATCATTGCATATGTCTTTATGCTCTTAGGGTCAGGATGCATCTGGTGAACTAGTTATTAAAGCAGGAAGCAAAAAACAGCCAACGATGCTCCTGAGTAACCAAGTCCTGTATATAAAACAAGTCCAACAATCCAAATAAAACAAATAATTCCACATCCGACTATTCCTATTATACAAGGGTTGCTAAGGTCCATAAAAACAGAGACGGCCCCACATGCAACCGATAGTATCAGGCAGGAACTGGTGTAAGGAATCCATTTCTATTTACATAGAGAAATTTCTGAGACCTAAACTAAATGAAATTAGCCATATATTAAGAGACACTGAACATTTTGTGAATGATTTGTATGCTAGTATATAGGCCATGAAAAGAAGGCAGATGATCTTATTTTAGTGACCCTTGATGTGGTGTCTCTATAAACTATAATTCCTAACAAGGCAGGTGTAGATAATATAAATACATTTCTTAGAGATATGTTCTGTGTTAACGACAGGAAGGTACAACAGATAAGTAAATTACTTCAAAATATCTTAGAAAACAATGTGTTCTTGTTCGGACAAGAGCTATTTTGGCAGAGCAATGGCGTAGCTATGGGCACCTCATGTGCCAATAGCTACGCCAGTGCTGTAATGGCCAAGTGGGAGAGTGAGGTTATGCTTTCTGGACCATTTCAAGAGAATATATATTGTTTAGAAGGTTTGTAGATGACCTTTTTATTTTGTGGAAAGGAACAATTGAGAGGTTTAAAGCGTTTGTACAGTACATTAATTGTAGTACAGCTTTCTTACATTTTTACTTATACCTATTCTACGAAAAGCATAGACCTCTTGGATGTGAGTATAGAAATAGATGAAAAGGGTATGATCTTTACTAAACAGCATAGGAAGACATATCATGTTAATCATCTTCTTTTGAATGATAGCACGCATCCAACCTATATATTTAAAAATGTTGTGAAAAAATAAATGTATAGGGCTTCCAGACTGAATGTGCATGATGAAGATTTCCTTCATCAAGTAGAGATAGTTAGTGTTGAACTGAAGGAAAGGGGATATAATGAACAGGGGATATAATGAACAAGCCATAGAATCTAGCGTGAATGAAGTAAAGAAATTAAGGGACTCTAAAGCTAAACCACATTTTTCTAAGAAGTATAATGAAGGAGAGGTGAACGTTAATAACAACTATAATAATAGTAAGTTAAGAGTACCTTTTTATTATTCTAGCAATGTACATACTTATATGAATATTGTTAGGAAGCATTGGGCCATCTTGAAAACAGGCAAAGATATCAGGGATCTGATAGACACAGAATCTAAGTTTTTATTAAAAAATAGTAAATCATTGAAAAGACAGTTATGTTACCCAAAAATGAAGAATGAAGTCAGTGATGCTGAAGAGACTACTCCATGTGGCAAGTACTCTTTCTGTAAGTATATAGGTATTAGCTCACAGTTTGAAAATCCAGATCAGAAAAGCACTTATAATTTTATGGTCTCAGCTACATGTGAGACTTAGCATATTGTTTATTTGGTGCATTGTGTGGAATGCCGAAAATTCTATGTAGGGAAGACCGATAGGTCTCTTAAAGAGAATACGTGGGCATATGTATTCTATTAGTAAAAAGAATAAGGTAAATGCATTTGCTAAACATATTATGAGTAGTAATGAAAAACACGCATTTACATTTTTGGCCATAGGAAGGACCTTTGAAAACATTAGAGGTGATGACTTACATAATGCCACCGAGGAGTTAGAAGCCAAATGGAGAGTGAGGTTGAGAGCAAACACTGGCCAGGAATATGAACCAATATGACCTAAATTGAAGTCTAGACCACTTTTTAAGCAGCACATGGCTACTTATAAGTTTTATATATGCGCTTTTTATAAGGGAACTATATTAGTTCATGTGTTGATATGTGAAAGTTTTTATGTGCATTTTAGAAATATTGATGTCTGATGCTGATTTATGCCACTGAAAGCTTTAAATGTGAATGAAACCTTAACTGGTGTATCATGTGACTTGGGAAATGGGGAATGATTTTAATTGATTTGTAAAGACATCTGAAGAACTGGGGTTTACCTACAAAAGTGCTTGTGTTTTATTAACCGTTTTGATATTTATTTACTTTCTTACTTACTTTAGCCTATTGGATACTAATAGTATAGCTTAACAGACCATCCTTCTGGTGGCAAGCAGACCTATTTACTGCAGCACAGCAGATTCAAGGACCATAGCCTCTGTCCCTCATATACACAGGTGATATCCTTGTTTGCAGTGGAGGGACTCAAACCCCTTCTGTCCCTGCCTGATCCTCATATTTGGAAGCAAGTGCTCCAACTGTCATGTCAGCTACATAATAAAGCATAAAAGTTAGAGGCATGAAATGCTCCATATGTTAAAACACGAATTGTATAGCTCTCAGTTGTCCCTGATATTGCCGCATAGCTTTGCTCTGCCTCTCATAATTTTTCTGATTTTTCTGACAAATCATTCAGGATAACAGTCAGTCAATAATATCAGACATTAGTGTTCTGTACTTCTTATTTTTCAGAAAGTGCATGTGGATACAAATCCTGCTGTTTTTCTAATTTTCTTAGTAAATTGGAGTAATACTTAAAAATTTTCCAGAAGTTGGGAACTTTATCTCTCATTATTTTTACCTTTGCTCCAGTTCTTGAACAAAGATGTTAAGAGCTATAATTAATTATTAATTGTTGGTGCCTGACAGGCTCACTGTTGCCAGAAGAATGCAACCTTTTTCCTGTGCTGACATTTGATGCTGTAATATTTACTTACTTCAAAGTTACAAGTTTTATTTGTATTATTATTGGCCCACCATATTCTAGACTAATTTGTTACAAAACTATCCCTTAGTAATCATTTGATGTGAAAGACTACTGGTTAGGGATAAATAAAACACAGCCTGCAGGTTTTGCATACAGTCTAGTTCATAAGAACTCATGCATATATCTGGAAGATATTTTAACCATGTATACTGGGCTAGGAGGTCAGCCCATCTTATTGTGGAAACTCTGGAAATCAAACTTTATTGTCTGTAAAAAAAAAAAAAAAAAATGGCAAAACTGTTACTAAACTTTGGAAAAATCTTACCTAAGGAAATTCACAACCATTTTAATCAATAATGTTTTACTGAAGCATTAAAATCATTGACTGTTGTCTGTTAATTGTCTTGCAACAAAATATGAACAAGTTTCATGGCTTGAAACTTAAACAAAAAAATACAAAGAAAAGTACCATTCTATATCACTGAAGTTCCAAGAACACAAACTTTAACAAAATAAATATAGAGTAAGCGCTTTCATCAAAATCATGTGACCATACTTTTCAACCTCTCAGCCCAAGAAATCTGGGCAAAGCCATAAATAATGGGGTCAAAGGCCCAAAAATAGGGACAATGTTTAAATATTTCTCTTATAAACTCAGAAAGTTGATAGCATCACAGGTTTTGCACTGGAATTAATTTTCTGACTTCACTTCTCAATGATTTGCTAGACAACTAAAAATGTTAAGAGGAATAGACCAAAAACATTAGGCATATCATACCAGCGGCATTTAAAACAGAACTATTTAAACTTGATATGCAGACTTATGAATAAACCTGCTAAGCAGAATAATGAATACAAAAATACTTTAAAATCATAAAAACTATTTTTTTTATTTCCTGGTTCTTTAGCACATACTTAAAATGTGTATCTTCACTGAGACCTGCCAATTTCATTGTGTCCAGTCTAACTTCCCATTTGGATTCTTTTGCATCTAGGAGATTTTCTACATTGCCTCACCTGATATCAGGCTCTATAACATCAATGACATAACATGTAAATCTCTTAACATTTTTACATTTGATAGTATGCTTAAATAATGCATTTCTATTATTTTTATTTTTATAGTATGACAATGTTCCTAGATCCTTGACTTTAATTTCCCAGTTCTGCGATCAATGTAAAAAAACTGAGAAGACAGACATTCTGCAACATTCACTGCATTATTTGTTTTGCAATTACAATATTTTGAAGCCCAGTAACTCCTGTTGACATTTACATAAAAGAATGATGGGCTGTTAGAAATACATCTGCACTGATTGCACATATTATATGAAAATGTGCCTTTAACTTGTACAGTTTTATTTGTTACCCTATCCCTATTCCTTCAAGTGTTTTTTTAAATCCCTACTCATTTTGTTAATAAAGATGAGTGACTCACCTACAATACTACTAACTACAGGACCTGCAGCTAAATTTTGCCATTTGTTATCAATTATATCTTCTATTGCTGGTGTATCCAAGGTGAAAGTCAAAATAAAACCCATATTGTACCTTAAACTCTATTCTACCATTTTTCAATAATCAGCATCATTCAAATGTTCAGAAAAGGGTCTGAAAACTTCTTTCTCCCCATTTTGTTTTCAACTTTACTTTCTAATATATTCTTTAGGTAACCTCTCTCTATAAGTTTCCCTTTTAAAATTTCAATTTTCTTTTCAAAATCTACCTCTCCAGAAGACAATATACTCACGCTAATAATTTGCTTTTTAACTATACTTGTTTTTTGATGGGCAGGATGCATACTATTATAATGAAACAAGCTATTACCTACTTCCTTTGTAGCCAAAGAAGTAAATATCCTCTTACTTTGCTAACACCTATTGATGTGGATATCTAGAAAAACAGCACTAAACTTACCAGAATGAAAATTAAACATCAATAAAGAGGTTGTCCTATTTAAGTATTTATTCCAATCATTCAACATCTGATCATTTCCTGTCCAAACCATCAACATGTCATGAGTAATATGCAGATGCTTTAAAAATGTACAGAAAAACACTGTCCTAAAGATAGAGCTCTTTCCAGTTCCCCATTACTATGTTTGCATAACTCGGGCCATCGTAGTCCCCATAGCAGCTCCTTGTATTTGTTGGAAATATTTTTTACCAAAAATGAAACCGTTATGTTTCAAGACTAATTCCAAATTTGAACATAAAAACTCTAGGTTTTTATCTGTAAAATCACTATGTTAAATGATATGCTTTTTGAACCAAATTAATTAAAACAGTATTGGAATCACTGTAGACAAACTAGAAATGTCAGCTGTAATCAGCCACTCATCTGCTTTGATTTGAATATCATTAAATTTGACTATTTAGTTTGTTGAATCTAAAACAGATGTCTTTAACCAACCTGTGTATTTTACATGTATAATTGTATAATTGAATGATTGATAAAAACAGTAGTATTTAAGAGAAAAGTGTAAGAGACAAAAGTATACTCTGTAAAGGCTAAACCAGTCAAGGCGCTAGAGAAGTTTTTTATCTGTTTTTGTGTTGCGTGTATTGTGGATTCATGATTTTTATTAAACACTCAGAAGGTATACACTGGCTTCTTTCTTTCTGTGGTGATATCAAATGTCTTAATTTATTTAACAAGAGGCTTTAATCTGCTGAAACTATAAGTCTTAGAAGGGATTGTCCTCATCCTTATGTGGTTTGGGGATACCAAAAATAACTCCATTGAATCAATGCACCCTTCATTACATGCCCAACTGATAAAGGTGCCTATCTCATACTTCTTTACTTATCTTTCTGTAAAAGTATTGTTCACCAAAACTTGTATTTTTTTCTTCGTACATATATACTGGTGTAAATTCTAACCAAAGCTCCTCCTTTAACAGCTTTCATAATTTTGGAATAAGGCTAATTATAATGGAGGATAGAGTTTTCCTTTAAATGCATGGACAGCAACTAACCCAGAATTTCAGTGTTCATTTATTATTACTATTTGCTCAACAAGTAAGTGGACTTATGTGAGCTCAAAGAGCAGGGAATACATTAGGATTTTACTAATCAACAATATTATATATAAAATGAGTAAATGGTGCAATTCAGTACATAGTAAGATTCAATGCAGATAAAATAAGATTAAGAAGATCCAGTAATAATACACTGAAAGAAGAAGAAAACAAAAAAAGCAAGGTAAGATATTCATTAAATGAATTACAATCGTGCATATGATATATAAACCTATACTCCTATATACATATGAAATTTGCATGCATAAAATGCCACATTATGAGGCTTAGAAAAGTTTCTAAAATGTACTCTGTTATCTATGATATGGGGTGGTAAATTTCTTATTGTCATAATAGCAATTGTTTAAATATTTTAATGGTTTCTAGGTTTTTGTTGGCATTAGGCCGGTGGTTCCAAGTATCAGATCCCAATCTAGAGAAGGCTTTCTCACCAACAGCAGATTTAAATATTAACAATATATTCATGAGACTGTCAAAGTAACAAGTGGCAGTCTGAGCAAACTGTCACTGCCACAAGATGTGATATACTGTACATCTTTGATTAGACCCTCACCCCTTATACAACAGCTGCCCTTGAATAGAAGCCACAGTAATTAAAAGAAATCTTAATTGAAATTAAAGCTGCCCTTGAATAATAACCATAATTTTATTGAAGAGAGGCTTGTATTCAAGATCCCTTTATATTTCTAAACAAACAGAAAATAAGTAGAAATTATACCACTTTGGAAAAAAGAGTTATCCTGCTTGCACTGAGAAATTTATACTAAAGAGTTTCAATAGTTTGTTGTTTTAAATGTTCCAGTACTTTTGAAGTTGCCCTTTCTGAATTAATAAAAGTCATCCTCAAATGCAAGATGTCCTTGAACAGAAGATGCACTAGTGCACAATATAGTTGAACAGAAGTTGCAGTTTCTAAATTAAGCTGTGTGTTATACCATGGATGAGGCAGACATCACTTGGAAATGCAATGCTGAGCAAGACTAGGATGCCCGGACAGCCACCATAAAACTGCCAGAAATATGAAGGCAAGTAAAGATCTGAACCTTATTCTGAAGCCAATAAAATTTATTTTAATTTGCTCCCTGTTGATCACATATAGCCTCAGGCTGTTCCTCCCAGACTTTCCCACCCAGTCATCCCTGAATCCTGCAATTGCTCCTACCAGTTATTCCAAATGTAACCCTTTATAGGTGAACCTTCAACTTCTCAGGGAGTCAGTCTCAATGGTAACTCTTTACTAGGCCCAGAGAGTGAGGGATCTGATAGAAAGTAGTCAGCATGGAACCTGGCAGCTGTCATTCTTGCTGTGGCTAGTTATTTTTCATAGCTGTGCGAGTGGGAAGAGCAGTGACATCAGGAGTTTGTTGCCACCTCCTACATCAACCTAAGATCACCTGCAAGGCTTCTGGTCTTCACCAGAGGTATCATAGGTATTGGGTTTTCCCTATACCCTCCCATGGGATAGCAGAGCTGCCTGTCAGCTGCTTCATACTTTCCACCCAGCCTACTCTACCTGTAGCCCAAGTCTATTCCCAAACTTGGGTTGCCAGTGGCATAGACTGATGGCCTACTGCTATGTTATTGGACTGATCAAAAGTCAATATATATTTAGCAGGAATGCTCATTAATGTAGTCAATGGATCAACAGACAGCTGAGCATTCTGTAGTGACAACAAAGACTCTTCCCGCATCTCTGTGTGAGCTACATCGATAGTATTCTGATATACAAAGGAAACTGTCTCAGAGACTCTACCATATGGTAGGGGTAGCTTTGTGTGGGTACTATTAAAATTAAAAATAGAAGTGGTGCAATAAAAGAAGGCTCCTCCAGCTCATACCTGTGTACTGTGGGGATCCCAGTGGCATGCTTTTGTATGCTGCAATGTGCAACAAGTAAATGCTGATGTGGATCACTCACAATCCATTTTATGTTTATTTTTAATAGCAGTTTTGTACAGCCAAAATACGTAGCATAGCCCATGAATGTATATGCACACACACAAGGACACCGTGCAAGTTATTGTTTATAAAAGCTGTTTCTGAGGGGCAGTGCTTTGTTAAAGCCAGTGGCACTCTGTCCTTTTCTTAGATGCACTTCCTGTTGCCAATGTGGGCAATTCATTCACATCTATAGCAACTGTTTGTGTACTTCTGTTTAATGCCCATAGCTCATTGCATCACTACTCATTACTTTTTGTGGGGTTTGGCTTGTTTACATAAGTCACTTATCAACAAATAATAGACAACATATGGAAAGGTGATATCTAAGAAATAAAATGACACTCCAATTAATTATCTAGGATGTACTGCTGTGGAACAATTAAATTCAGTTTGTCACTTTTATTAATATTTTTGCAATTGCATTTGCATTGATATTTTCACTACTCGCATGTTATTGAGGGGCATGTTGTGAAAAGTTGTGATGGCAGACCTGGTTCCAAGATTTCTTAACAAGCAGGAACTTCACAGTCAAAATTGGCTTATCTCTGTCTGCTTTAACAAAGGAGTGCCCCAGGATTCCATATCCCCCCACTGTTGTTTTCAAGATGAGATATGTGCATGTATTCAGCTGTGCACATATATAGAATTTTCTCAAATGCTTAAAATATCAGTGAGGTTTGCAGCTATAGCATGACAATCAGATTATGTCTGGAACAAAAAAAAAGTTCAAGTAAAATAAACAACTGTTACAAATATGGTAAGAGAATGGTAACTATACCCATAATGGTGTACACTTCAGCACTGCTAACCACCCATTTAAAATACTTTGCAGTAGCATAAGTGAGTGCATTATCCTTTTACATCTCCTGGTTAGAGTATATCTCAAACAACAGTTAGCACATGTATAAGGGACGGTGCAGCTCAGAAGAGATCAAACTTATAATTATAAATCTGAAACTTTGATATACAGCCCTATTACACAAATTGTATAACAGCTACCACCTGTAGCTGATAAAACAGGGATGGACTTAAATGACACATTCTGCAACTGAGAAAGTATACCAAAGGAATCTACATTGAAATATGATCATCATAATTAAAGCATCCAAAACATGGTTAAAACAAACCAACTCCAGTTCTCAGCAAATAGTCTTCCATACAAATACCACCAAGATGCAAGTCATGATAAAAGGAAAGGTAGGAGAACTCTCATTATTTGTAAAAAAACAAAAAACCTTAACTCTATCATTGCTCGCATAAACGTATCCTCAGACACTGAACTCAGCTGGATCCTTCTAAAATTTACTTCCTGGAAAAACAGTTGCTGTCTAATAGCCATTGTTTACTTTCCTCCTCCAGCCTCTCTTAACAAATTTAAATACCTTATTTTTGCTAGACTCAGCTTTCCACAGCTATAAAAACATCATTACTTTAGGTGATTTTTAACCTAAACTATCAAGATCCCCTGTGAAATGACACTGCTGAATTTATAGCCAATATCAACCTTATACACTTAGTTAAAGGCATTACCCGTCCAAATCTCCTAACCGACCACTCTCTCTGAGATCTGATAATCACTAACAAACCTACCATTATCAGCAAAATATCAATTCTCCCACCCTCATTCAATGACCACTTCCCAATAGCCTTCTAAATTAACCACCAATCACAAAAACTGCTCCCAAGCTAGTTACCTTCAAACCCAGACCCACCATCAATACTGAAAACTTCAAAAACACCTAGCAGCTATTGATTGGTCTCCCATTACCAACTGACAGAACCCTGACTCAGCTGCCACAGCTCTTGCATACACCCTCTTTTAACTACTTAACTAAAAGCTGTTCCCAAACCTACAGACAACATGTGTTCTTCATGGAGACAAAACCCCTCACCAGAAAATTATACTGTCTTTACTTCTCTGCATAATCTAGTCAAGCAAGTCATTCACAGGCACAAAACCAACTATTTCAGATACAAACAAATGTCTCCACTAGACAAACCCAAACCCTTCTGCCAGCAAGTAAATCTTCTCACAGGCAGTAAATCCACAGATCCTACCTCCTCCCTATCACCATCCAGACCTCTCAAAACTGACTCTCAGACTCTGACTTTCTCAAGGAATTCAGTCACCTCCCATGTATAACAACCTCTACCTCTCCGCAAGTTACCAAGCATACACCTTTTATCTCCTTCTGTTTTAAGAAAAATCACCTTCAACCCCTTTTAGAGAAAATACTGCTGGATGTAACCCCTAGTGTAAGCAACCTACTTCCCTGTATTATCTCACTCTACAAAGAATTCTTTACCTCTTCTCTTCTCCACACTTATAATCTCTGCTTAACTCAAATCACAATGCCAGACATTTGGAAAACTGAACTTGTCAAATCCCTTCCCAAACAGCCTAAGGCAGAAAATGTTGCCTGGTTCTGTCTTGTCTCCATCCTCTCTACACATGGGAAAATACCTGAAAAACGAATTTACAGCCAGCTTTCTATTTACATGCAACAGTGCAATCTCCTCTCTCTTAAACAGCATGGATTCCAGGATGGCCAGAATACAATGACAGCACTATGTTTACATGCAGATGAAATCCTTCTCAGCATGGATAAAGAAAATCTTTCAGGAGCACTCTTCTGACCTTACTAAAGCTTTTGATCTTATTGTCCACTTTCTCCTCCTTTACAAGCTTTATGAAATTGTAGTTAGCTACAACACTGTTGCATGGCTCTAAGTTTTCTTTAGCCAATATGTATTTAGGAGTCAAAACTGACTCATCCCTGTCACCTCCAGCACCCTTTACCAAAGGATTGCCCCAGGACTCCATGCTCTCACCACAGTTGTTTTCAATCTTTGTTAAAAAACTACCCTCCCTAACAGTCCTGTCATTCTATACATCAGTGATGTTATCTTTTGATCCAATCCCTCAAATTCAGCTGTTCAAACCCAGATTCAGTCTGATTTCTACTCTCTTAATTCTTTGCTAAACAACAATAAGCTACCTCTAAACTCCTCCAAAACAAAACGTCTGATATTTGGAACCTCACAAAAGCTGAAAACAACTCCTAAGGCTCTCAACATCAAAGATCTCAATGATACTCTAACAGAAACAATCACATCCTTTAAATACCAAGACATATGGCTGGACCAGTCACTTAACCTCTGTAACTACACTGGAAACACAAGGAAATAATCAACTTTCTTTTATTCTGCTAGTAGAAAACATATCATTTTCTCACCAGACCAGCTATAGTTGCAATAGGCAAAGGAGTCCTCCTGACTCATCTCAAATATGGACTCCCCATCATAGTCACTGCCTCTAAAAAAAAAACATCCACACTAAGGTCCATTAGAAAAAAAATCTATTGATTCATTTCCAACTCCCCACTCCCCTGGTACATCACCCTCTCTAAGGTCAGATGGCTCCCAGTGTCCCACAGAGTTGAGGTACTCTCAGGGTCTCTTCTTTTCAAGCTACTTCACCCAGGTGCCTTTCTGCCTCTTTCTGCCAAACATCATAATAAAGTCACTCGCAACAACCCCTGCAATGTCTTCCAGTCGATTACATTACTCCAGACATCCAAACCAAACTGCACTCTACCAACCACTCCTTTTCCTTTCTTGCTCCCAAACTCTGGCAATCCTTCCCCTTTACCTAAGATAAATCTTCTATTTCCCTATATTCAGACCACAACTCAAGACACCTTCATCAAAAAATCTCACTGCAAGTGTTTTTCCACTGGACACATCACCTAACTCCTTCCTCACCTGCAACACTTTGACTTCCATACTTTGTTCTCATCTGCTAGTTACCTCTCATATTTAATGCTAAAATTAATCCACATTTGCTTTTCTCCTCTGTTAACAATATTTGCTCATTGTTTCAATTGTAAATAAGAAAAAAATACAAAAATCAGCCAAATGTCACCCAGTAAGATAAAAACAAATGTAAATGAATAAATGAACCAGGCGTCCACCACAGCTGTTAGCATACAGGTCTTTTATTAATAATACAAAAGATAAGCACTTTCACACAAGGTTGTGCTTCATCAGATCCATTAACATAAAACTTCTAAAACCATTTATATAATAAAACACATCTTCAATCTGCACTGGTCGAGATGGTATGAAACTCAAACCTTTATCTAATAAACTTACTTGTGCTGTTGTTAAAGTAGTAGAAGATAAATTATAAACTAGTGTAGAGTCTTCTTGCGACCCACTTTGTATACGGCGTGCTCACTCTCTAGTGATAGCTTCCGCCACTTGCGTCCTTGGCTGAAGCTTCGCCCTTGCCCAATTGCTATGGTAGCCTGAAAAGGGCTGGAAAATTTTAAAAAACAGCATCCAGAGGCACTGCAGTGTTGGTATCTTTTGGCCTGGACCCATTTAATGGTGCATGCAAAACTTGCTCTACTATGGGCACATTGATAGCATTCAATATTGAAGTATCATTGGAAGGTTCCAAAGTTGTTGTGTACCCATCCATCCCTAATATGTTAATATCATTAGGGGGAGGTTGTGACTATAGTTGTTGTGGCTGATCAACAACTACTACAGGTAATTTACCATCAGATACATTCAATCTCCGTTCGGACCCACGAGGCCACATAAAAATGTGGCCTCTTTTAAAGTCAGCCAAGTCTCTTTCAAGTTTTCTTTTTTTCAGCATTTGCAATCTGTCATCATAGGCCAAAACATTCAATAATACATTGTCTATTTCAGTCAAATCGGCAGCTTCATTAAATTTAGCATGCAGTTCATTTTGTAAGATTTCCATCTTATCAGCTAGTTCTCTCTCTTGAGGGGAGAAAAACTCATTCAACAATTTCATGTAACTAAAACTCAAGTCTATGTTAAGCAACTGCCATTGCTTTAACAATTCAGGAAAGGTATTACCATATGTGGGCATGCAGAGAACCTGCAAACCTCTTGGCACTATTTTATAGTGTAAGCAAGCCTCCATATGGAGGAGTTGCCACTGAAACCTCTTGAGTTTAAAAAGACTGTTCTCAAGGTCTTTCAACATGCTCTTAAACACACCCCAGTCACAAGGTTCTGATACCAATGGTTCATCCGAAAAAGTACATCTCAAGAAGGGGTTGGTTTCCATATTTATCAGTTGCTTAAGCCGTTGATGATTAGATATCCCCTTACTGGGGAGATAACTCACTTCAATGACAATTTGTTCAGCCATGTGCTGTCGGGTATATATAACTCCAAACAAGCAAACAAGAAAAAATACCCAAATGAGCCAAAGGTCACCCAGTAAGATAAAAATTAATGTAAATGAATAAATGAACCAGGTGTCCACCAAAGCTGTTAGCATACAGGTCTTTTATTAATAATACAAAGGATAAGCGCTTTCACACAAGGTTGTGCTTCATCAGATCCATCAACACAAAACTTCTAAAACCATTTATATAATAAAACACATAAAACAAACAACCAATTAAAACCATTCATTAATTACTGATGTAATCTACATGTTTTTAGTATGGTTTTTAAAGGTACAGCAGCATTAATACCCGGCGATTTATCTGCCTGCAGCTTAATGATCCACTTGGTCTCTGCAAGTTCTAATCTATTGTTAAAATCTCCCCCTCTTATATTCATAGGTACAATCTGTAGTACCATAAATTCAAAGTTATGTCCAGGATGCATAGAAATATGCTTGGCTAATGCATTAAGCATATTACTGCATCTGATGTCACCTTGCTGTTGCAAAATACACAATTTAAGCATCCTCACTGTCTTCCCTACATAGAAGGAAGTACAATGTCTGCATTTAGCCAGATAAATCAAACCTTTAGATTTACAATCTGCATAAAATCTTGCACTAAAAAAGAAATCTAACTTAGGATGCTTGTAATTAATCTCATTAGAAATAAAACTGCAGGCTTTACAAAGTGTTCAAGGAAAAGTACCTACACGAGCAAAAACAACAGTGGGTATATTAGTAGACTTGTAACATAACTGCCTCTTTAACGACAGGTTATTCTTAAACGTATAACTAGGCTTATCGCCTACAATATTTTTAATCCTTTCATCAGAAAGTAAAACTGGCCAATACTTGTTCACAATATGACATATTTGATGGATAAGAACTGCGGTGGTGGTTCTGCGGTAGCGTTGTCGCCTCATAGTAAGATGTTGTCCTGTTCGATTCTCAGCTAGAGCGTCTTCTGTGTGGAGACATGCATGAATGGGCATACCTTCGTTGAAGGTTGTGCGTCAGGGCTGGCAACTCAGCGCATAAAAATCTACTGCCAATCATTAGCGGACTGGAGTTCTGCTGTGGCGACCCCTAACCGGGAAAAGCCGAAAGACACAACAACATTACCATAAGTCAGAGGTAACCTAAAAGTGTTACTATTCAATTGATTAATCTTACCAATTCAATTCAATTGTCTTCTGGACTCTGTACCTTCTGTGATTACTCTGTGTTTCTGAAATGATGTTGTTTTATTTTTTTGTGAATTTGTTTCACCTGGCTGTGCCTACAAATGGTCTGTTGTGATCAGTATACTATCTTGATAAACAAACTTGAATAAATAAGTAAATAACATTTAATCTGTCATCCCATTTAGCAGATCTAAAATACAAAATCAAAAATAGTGTGCTAAAATCATTTTTGCAGAGGGGTCTGCACACTTTCCCTGCAACTGCTTCATGAATGGCCCTGTCTTCACACTCTGAATTCTCTATATATACTATTTTGAGGATACACAAATGCAAAGACAATGGAAAATTAAAATAAAAAAGTACCCTTTTCCTGTACGCTGAACATGTGACCACAGACACTGCACTATGATACCTACAGCAAAGCAATGTTTGAGATAATAAAAGCCTGATAGGAAGAGCAGTCCACCAGACAAGTATGATACAGCAATTCCCTGAAAACCAACATTTAACTAATCATTCTAGACCCACTCAAAAAGAAATAACGTGTTATATGTGGTACTGAGGGCTAGGTAGTACATGTCTAAAACGTTTCTTTGTATAAACAGGATGCAAACCCATGAAATGTTTGCATTTGGGGGGGGCAATAAAGATGTTACTACTACAAGAAGGTGGCATAAAATATAGGAAATACTCAAGGAAATACATATTCTAAATATACGAAGTAGATGGTTCAGGGAAGCATGAGGAAGTATGATTTCACTGAAAGGGTGATGGACAACAGTTGTCTTTTTGGAAGCAGTAGTACAATTAAAAACAGTAATATAGGACAAAAAACAGGCAGTTGTTACAATTGGTAGATAAAAATAAATAACTGCTGTAGCGTCTCCAACCAATTGAAATAAGCAGACTAGTTTGTGTCAAGCACTATATTTCTTTGTAGACATGGTGGAGACAAGACAGGGACATGAATGACAGATGGTAATCCACATAACGTCTACTGAGAAAAAGTTGATACTCAGACAGACACAAGACCGTAGTGGAAATAATGCAATAATAAATATAATAATAAATTATAATGCAATAATGAATGTTGGTGCACAATTTCTAAAATATCTGATGGTGTTGCTGTTCTGTTTGAGGTCTGTCCATGTTTATGCTGTTAAAATGCAGCTATGAAGTGATAAAACTAGATGAACTAAGAGTGCATTTCTTTCTCTTAGCCAGTTTTTCTCCCACACATACACTTTTATCTGTGTGACTGTACAGTTTCTTCTGCTTGCTGTTCACATGCTCACTGTAATTTACACCAGTGGTTGATCTGTGGAAAAATAGGGCATGGAGTTAAGACCTTTGTCATTTCTTTGGATCCTACCTTACCCTGTAAAACTACGAATAGTTAATGTAAGAAAAGATAGTATAGTTGATGCACTTAATTTGCAGTTCCTGTGATTCTACTGATCTGTCATCTTTTGCTGCTGTAATTCCTGAAAAAAACATGGCAGGAGTGAGACTGGCTATTGTGCTTTAGACAGCAGCTGGCACATGATTCCTGAGTATTTACTTTTTTTGGTATGTGTGGTAACCATACCTCTCAACCTCTTAACACAAGAAATCTGTACAAAGCCTAACGTAATGGGTGGACAAAGGCCCAAAAATAGGGACATATTTTAAATATGTTTTTATAAACTTAGAAAGTTACTAGAATAACAGGATTTGTGTTAACACACATTTTCTGAAGGGTATAAAGTCAGAAACTCAAGTGTATGCCATTATTTAGTGACTTGAATCTGCTGTGACTTGCCAGAAAACCACAAATTTTATGAGAAACAAACCAAAAATATGAGGCAAAAATCTGAACATTCTGAGAAAATCTGGAAAGTTGAGAGGTATTGTGGTGACATCTGGTAAAATGCACAACTCAGTAGCTCTGCTCATTTGGTAGAATCAGAAGAGCTGTTAAGATTAAAGGTTTGTGTTGTCACCTTGAAGAGTAAAATACACCACACAGTGAAATTTAAAACTATCAGCCATAAGAACTGAAATGTATGATCCATCCCCCCTCTGCTGCTAGTCTGCGTTCCATACACAGTGCACATGACAGTACTAGCCTGATCTTAGATCTTTTAATTATTTTAAAGTGATGATGCTTCATTCCTTTACATTATGTTTATGTCATTTAAACTGGTTGTCTAATTCCTACTGACATGTTTTAGAAAATACCCGCTGGCTAAATATTTGCCTGTAAGTGGAATACATGCAAAAGTCACCACACTGGTTTTCCTCTCTGACATGTGCAGTGTTGATGAACCTTGCTGACAGTTGGTGGTAATCCAGACTTTCAGCAACTGGAATTAAAATACGAGTAAGGTGAGAAGGAATAATGTGCTTTTTGAGTTAATGCACTTTAAATAAGAGGACTATTATGAGCCAAGAACTGAAGAAACTGTTCTAGTTGTAGTTAAAACATGACACAGTGCCTCCTTTCATCCCTTGCAATAAGCCTACAGCTGCATTTTCCCTAAAATGCAGTTTTAATATGTTGATAAAAGTATTGACTAGCCAGTCATGAAGGATTAGGACACAGAGCTTTGATATGAGTGGTCATCTACAAGTCTGCAGAATAAGTTTAAACCCATATTACAGAACTTAACTATGTATAATGCTACCCTAGCCATTTCATCACATGTCCAAATTATGTCTGGAATTTAACTATCTGGGTCTTTCTTATTTAAGTTCCCTAGCCCTGTGAATGCAAATCTAAAGGCTGCCAAACCCCATATTCTCTCCAATGCATGTTCCTCAACCGTCATTTGCTGTACTCGACATGGTTTACAACTGGACTGTGCAGGATACAGAAAGAAATTATTTGCACTTGCCCAAACGTACAAGAATCATGCTAAACACCAGTGGATTTTGTCACCTGTTTTCCCCTTAAGTATTTATTTGTACTTTTTAACTGGTAGAGCATTGATCAACATAGACATGTTTCAGGCTCAGCCTGTGGGCTTGTTATGTACTGGGTCAAAGTTGTACATGAGACAAATGGAAGCTGAATAAATCAAACCTTGCACTACAGTATGAAGTTCATTAAAGGCCCATAGCTTTAGTCCTGTGTGCTAACTGTCAAACAAAAAGCACATTCACGTAAAACCTTATTAATAAATGCACAGAAACAAAAAGCTTTGGTCACCGACTCTGCTACTCATGTAGTGCACTCAGCCATGATGAATGTACATATACCATACATGGAAAAGAAGATACGAGCAGTGGGAATTACTTAATATATTATATGTGCAAAGGTACTTTCTAATGTCCATACCAGTTTCTGGCATTAGCATTAGTTTCTCTGAACTAGTCTTGCCCATCAACAGTTAGTTACTGTATCCTTAGTAGGATTATTATTTCCTTAGTAGGATTATTATTTCCTTAATAAGATTATTATTTCCTTAGTAGGATTATTATTTCCTTAGTAGGATTATTATTTCCTTAATAGGATTATTATTTCCTTAGTAGGATTATTTATTTCCTTAATAGGATTATTGTTTCCTTAGTAGGATTATTATTTCCTTAGTAGGATTATTATTTTCATGTTTTTCACCATTCTGTCTTACAACATTTCCATGTTATTTATCAGTGCTTATTTATTGACAACATTATTTCCCATTTTTACTTTTGGTATCACCTGTGCTATTTATTAATCAAAACACACTTCCCCTGTTCTAGATTTAGTCTGTGAGGGGAAACTTAACACAGTCTCAGAATAGCATCTCTTTGGCTTCACAGGGCTTGGAATAGTGATGTTGTTAGGCTGTTTGGGGGTGTTGTCCATTGTGGATACTGTGGCATCATTGTGTCCCTTTCACTTAATGATGTTGACTGGCTTTGATCATCCATTCCTGCCTAGTCAAAAATATGCTCTGTCATTCCTCCCGGAATGCAAACCTGTACATCTTCTAGAACTGACTGTTGTCAACAGTGTCTTTGGTTATCCACTTGGGCTACAGACTTGATATGTCATCCTCTTCTGGAAATGGTTGTAGCTATTCCTGATTTGGTCATGCATGCACCTTATAATTAAAAATTGGAATGGTTACTACAGGGAAGCTGGCAGGATCTATTGTTTTAGAGGTATCTTCTTGCAGGTGATTTCATTTAACCATAATTGTCTCATAACTAGCAATAGGTCATCCACTTGTTGAATGTTTGTCAACTGCTTAAGGTTTCTTTTCAAGGTACACTTTACTATATTAACAATGTACTCATGTGGCCCAGTCTTCAAAATAATTTGACTTATTTGCCATCTTCCAGTCTTAAGAGTGTATGGTAAACATTATTTTAAATGCTGTAAGATTTCTCATGTGCTTCTCATTCATGAATTGATTTCATCCAGATTCACAGATAGCTGCTGTGCTGAGCAGCACACAGCATAGGAATGTCTACAACAACAGATAAAGGATTCATTGCAGCATATTGCTGAACACACAGACAAACTTTATGAGCAGGACACATCACAGCCAAATGGAGATGTATCAGATGGTCTATCAGGCTGGCCTGAAGTACATGAACAGGCACATATATGTGGGGGTTTCACATATGACAATGGCAAAATGGAGACTACGTTTTATGGGAAGCCACATTGTCAATCTTCTGATAGACATCAGTAGTAATGCTGCACACTGTTCACATGTAGTACAGATAACACAGCCAGGATGAGCCATAAGTACTGAAGAGAGTGGCCGGATGAAACACAAGAAGAGAACAATCAGTAAGAGGCTGTTTTAAGGTATGCACTGTTAAGGAAAAATACAGTTTTGTACCTACCATAAATGTAGATGTTCGAAGATCCACATTGCTGCAGTCCTAACACTTGGGTAGTCCGCTGTCCAGTCGGCCCGAATACCAAAGTATAAGGCTGATGTCGGTCAAGGCGCATTTGTCTGACATCAGGACGTCAGGGTACAAATGCGCATGACCGACGTCATATCCTCAGTCTTTTCTTGCCCCAGATGTCAGAAGACCCTAAAAAGATAAGGCCAAAACCAAAAAACACCAAACACTCCTATACCTAATATATATACAATATATACAAATTTACAAAAATAGAACCCCACCCACACAACCACCCCTAAACACAGAGGGGAAGGAGGGAGGGTAAATTGGACTGCAGCAATGTGGATCTTCGAACATCTACATTTATGGTAGGTACAAAACTGTACTATGTTCTTCATCTCACATTGCTGCAGTCCTAACACTTGGGTAGAATCCCAAAGCAGAGGTAAGGGAGGATGGCTAAACTATAATGAAGCAGGAGCTGCCAAAATGCCCTGCAGCACTGCAGTGGCAAAACCAGCCCTGGATTTAGAATAGAGAGGAAGGTGGTAATGCTTGGAGAAAGTATGCACTGAACTCCAAGTAGCTGCCTCCAAAATATCCTTAGTTGCCACCCCCCCTTAGAAATGCTGTTGAAGTGGCAGTAGCCCTAGTGGAATGAGGCCTAATCCCAGCTGGAATCTCCTTGCCATGATGGGAGTAACAGAATGCAATGCAAAACCCAATCCACTTAGATATAGTTTGTTTAGACACAGGCTTGCCCTGAGAACTCAAAGCAAAAGAAACAAACAACTGCTGAGACTGCCTAAAATCCCTAGTCCTGCTTAAATAATAACGCAACTGCCTGTGTACATCTAAAGTGTGCAAAATCTTTTCCCCTATTTTGGGGATCTGCATAAAAAGTAGGCAAATGAATAGTTTGGTTTAAAGCCACACTAGAAACCACCTTAGGCATAAATGAAGGATTAGTACGTAATGATACCCTATCCTTATGAAAAATCAAAAAAGGCTCAACCGCCATAAGGGCCTGTAATTCAGAAACCCTTCTTGCAGAAGTAATGGCCAACAAAAAAGCAGTCTTCCATGACAAGTATTTCAATTCAGCAGTAGCCAGAGGCTCAAAAGGTTGTAGAGTAAGTTTCTCCAACACAAAATTGAGGTCCCAAGCAGGAGTAGGAGCTCTACGTGGGGGTCTTATATTCTTTGCCCCTCTAAGAAATTGCTTGAACAAAGGATGAGAAAACAATGGTGGGTCACAATCATAGTGAGCTGAAATTGCCGCAGCATGAATCTTAATGGAAGAGAAAGACAAACCTTTGTCCAATAATTCAGTAAGATATTGAAGAGCCACACTCAAATTAGGCTCAGAAACATCCAAATCCTTTGCTGCACTCCAAAATAAAAATCTCTTCCATTTTTCTGCATACACTTTACGTGTACTAGGTCTTCTGGCTTCCATAATCACATTCAAAACTTGTTGAGGAAGTTGAGACCTGCTGTGGTTCAAAACAGAATATGCCAGGCTGTTAGATGAAGAGAGTGAAGCTTGACATTGAGTAGATGACCGTCCCTCTGAGACAAAAGGTGTGGAATTAAAGGTAAAGGCCATGGAGGCTTCCTTACCAGAGTCCTCAGTAATGGGCACCAGTGTTGCCGAGGCCAATCTGGAGCTATCAAAATCATCCTTGGCTTGTCTTGTCTGACCTTTAGGAGTACCTTTGGGAGGAGAGGCAGAGGTGGAAAGGCATACACATGAAGATTTTCCCAACTGAACGAAAGAGCATCCACTTTCCAAGCTGTGTGATGAAACCTTTTCGTGCAAAACTTTGGCAGCTGGTGGTTTAGTGGAGAAGCGAACAGATCTATGTCTGGAGTTCCCCATGACACTGTCAATTTTCGAAATACATGAAGATCCAGTTTCCACTTGTGGGGATCCATGATTTGCCTGCTTAACACATCTGCTAAGGAGTTCTGTGCTCCTGGCAGAAACCTTGCCTGAAGAGTTAGCTGCAAGCTGAGCGCAGTCTCCCACAAAATCATTGCTTGCCTGCATAGAGGATAAGAATGTGTTCCCCCTTGCTTGTTGATGTACCACATGACAGTTGTGTTGTCTGTTAGAATCAACACCTGCCCTGGAAGAAGTAACTCCTTGAAAGCCATTAATGCAAACTGGACTGCTAACATCTCCTTCATGTTGATATGTAGATGCTGTAGTCTGGCAGGCCACTTGTCTTGTATCCACTTTCCATTCAGATGAGCTCCCAAGCTATGTCTGAGGCATCTGTCGTTAGAATCTGACTCGCCTCTGGCCGGGTCACAGAGAGTCCCTTGTTTAGGTGACATTCCTGAGCCCACCACAAAAATTCCTTTTGAATGCAAGGTATTATTGGAATGACAGTGTCCAAATCCTGGCAGTGCTGTGTCCATACATTTTTTAGATACCATTGTAGCTTCCTCATATGCAGTTTGGCATTGGGAAGCACCAGAATACAAGATGCCATGAACCCTAAGGCTTGAAGGACTGTCCTTGCAGTCAGCCCGGACTGAAGAGATAGTTGATGGAAGTAAAGGGAAAGATTCTTTTGTTTGTCCGGGGTTAAAAAGGCCATCTGGGCTGCTGTATTCAGTCTCACACCCAGAAAGCACATGTCTTGAGAGGGTACTAGACTGGACTTTATTTCGTTCACAGAATACCCCAGGCATCTTAGCACTGCTATCACATATCCCAGATGCTGAAGAAGCTCGTCCTTTTCTTGAGCCAGAATCAGACAGTCGTCCAAGTAAGGATAGATTTGTATTCCTTTTAGCCTGAAGAAAGCTACAACTGGAGCCAGAACTTTTGTGAATACTCTGGGCGCAGTAGATAAGCCAAAGGGCAATGCAGAGAACTGATAATGGGAATTTCCAGCTCGGAAACGCAGATACTTCCTGCAACTGAGACTGATAGGCACATGAAGGTAAGCCTCCTTGAGATCTAAAGTTACCATCCAGTGATCCTTGCCCAGCAGAGGTAAAAGCTGTTGTAACGTCAACATTTTGAACTTGGGAATGTCCAGATAAGTGTTGAGGATAGACAAATCCAAAATTGGTCTCCACGTGTTCCCCTTTTTTGGTACTAGGAACAGGCGAGAATAAAATCCTAGGCCCCTTTCTGGCACAGGAACCGACTGAATGGCCCCTATCTGGAGTAACAGAGAAATTTGCTTGTGAGCCTCTTTTCTTTGTATAGGAGGAATGTCTGGCATGCCTTTGAAAGGAGGCAAGGTATGGAAATAAAACCTGTAACCGTGGTGAACGATATCCAATACCCATTTGTCTTGGGTAATAACACTCCAATTTTCTTTGAAAAGTGCCAGCCTTCCTCCCAAAGGTGCTGCCAAACGAGAAGGCTCTGGCAGCTGAAAAGGCAAGTCATTGGGTCTGCTTACGAAAGGACTGACCCCTGCCCTCACCAGAAGACTGGGCAGGCGAACTGCCTGTTCTAGGCCTAAAAGAACCTTGAGCTCTGCCCCTACCACGTCTAGATCTACCCCTAGACTGAGAATCATAAGAAGGATAAGTCCACCCCTTAGTAGGCCAATTTCTACTAAACGTGTAGAACCACTATTAGAGAAAGCAAATAATCCAAAAACAACGACAATGGATCCAGTATCAGTAGTTTATTGCACACAAGTTGCAGTCCCTAGCGCCTCGGCCTTCGCCTTCCAGGGGAATACAATTAACTGACATTCAAACATCTTTTATATATCCACCAATAAAATAGTTTAATTATACAATTATCAATAATATAATTATACAATTAATTATAAGAAAACTTTCCAGTTGCATTCTAAATTCATACCTCTAGGTGTCATAGTATCATATTTCAGTATAAAAACTGTTTCTTTATACAATAATATAGATTTTACTTTTCTTCACATATATTCATACTTAAACTTTCTAAAACTGTAGCTAACAAATCCTTAGAATCACTATTATGAAACTCTTTAAAATGTACAGCAACAGGACTATCCATTCTTTCATGTTTTATGTCTCTCAAATGTTCCTGAAGCCGAGTTTTAAAAGCCCTTTTACTTTCCCCTACATAAAACATATTACAAGGGCATTTTAATGCATATATAATTCTTTCAGTATTACATGAAAATTGTCCCTTAGAATAAAATCTCTTATTATTGATATAATCAAATGTTCTATCAACATGTTTACAAGAAATACATTTGTTACATGGATATGTACCACATAAATTAACATCTATATGTGCATTTAAATACATCTGTGGAGTAGAAAAAGTTGCATGAACTAGCATATCCTTCAGGTTTCTCCCCCTCTTATAAGAGAAAGTTATTTTTTTTGGAAAGATTGTTGCTAAATTCTTATATTTAAACAATGAAGTCCAGTAATATTTTATCATATCACTAATTTCTGAAGATAACAAGTCATAGGTTATCACCATATATATTTTTGTTAGTTCATCTTTACATGTATCTACAAATATTTTATTATCATACCTTTGTTGTATTCTATTTCTTACTTCATTGGTTTCCTTCATTTTCTTTAATAATAACTCTATTTCTTGAGCATCATACCCTCTTTTAATATACAAGCATGCTATTTTTCTAATTCCTTATTAATTTCATCATTACCATTATTCAGCCTCTTTATTCTCATAAATTCACCATATGGCAATGCACTTATTAAATGAGGTGGATGACAACTACTTCCATCCAACAAATGTAAATCATTTTCAAATTTTCGATAAATTTTAGTTTTAATATTTCCATTTGGTCCACCCTCTAAAGTTATATCCAGAAAGTTCACTTTGTTACCAACTTGGAAACTATCAAATTTCAAATCAAATTCATTTTTTTGTATATCATTCATAAATTCATGGGCCTCTTGTTCTCCGCCCTTACAAATAAAAATTAAATCGTCTATGTAACGATAATAACTAACAACATTCTTTATATAAAACTCTGTCCTATATAAAAATTCTATTTCAAAGAGATTCATCATAATATTAGCATACATGGGCGCAAACCCCGCCCCCATAGCAGTACCCTTTAGTTGATGAAATAATTGACCATCAAAACTGAAGTAATTATTCTTCAGACAAAATTCTATCAGTTCTACAATATATGCTGTCAAAGGGCTATCTCCTAATAGTTTCCCAACAGCTCTCAATCCGTATCTATGTTCTATACTTGTATATAGACTTTTAACGTCTGCTGTGAACCAGTACATATCCCTTGTCCATCTTAAGGGTAATATTTTTGTTAAGAAATCAAAGCTGTCTTTTATATATGAAGGCTGTTTAATCACAAAAGGATATAAAAAACTATGCAGAAACAGACCCATATTGCGTGTGAAATAACTACATGCCGAAACAATAGGGCGGCCTGGAGGTTGATACAAATCTTTATGTATTTTTGGGAGGCAGTAAAATTTTGCTACCTCACATCCTTTTGACGAAAATTTCCTAGTTATATCATCTTTAACAAAATACCCTAACCTATATCCTTTATTACATAAATCTTCAAATCTTTTTACAGCTTCCTCATAATGTATCATGTCACATTTCTCATATGTCGTATCATTCAGGTGTTCCCAACACATCTTAGCATATTGTGTATGATGCATCAACACAATTTTATTTCCTTTGTCAGCAGGTTTCACTATTATTTCTTTATTGGCTGCTAGTTCTTTAATTGCTTGCCATTGCTTTTTAGTCATATTATATTTAATGTTATTTCGTTTCACATTAAACTCATTGTAAATAGTCTCAGATGCAAAATCAATCATAGCTGAGAAATTTTTAATACCATCATGCTGAAAAGAAGGCATAAAAGTACTTTTTACCTTCACCTTACTTGTATCTAATCGACAATATGCATTATTTTCTATACAATTCTCATTATCAGACATACAGGAATAGAAACTGTCATCAGAATCTTCTTCAATACTTAAATCTTTCTCAATAGATACATTTAAAGAATTATTCTTGTTATTTCCAAAAAAACACATCAAATTCAACTTACGTATAAAGCGGAAAAGATCACGCTTTAAAAAATGTAACCTAGGCAGTACCGTAGGTATCTATTTTAAGCCATGGTTAAGATAAGCCAAAGGGCAATGCAGAGAACTGATAATGGGAATTTCCAGCTCGGAAACGCAGATACTTCCTGCAACTGAGACTGATAGGCACATGAAGGTAAGCCTCCTTGAGATCTAAAGTTACCATCCAGTGATCCTTGCCCAGCAGAGGTAAAAGCTGTTGTAACGTCAACATTTTGAACTTGGGAATGTCCAGATAAGTGTTGAGGATAGACAAATCCAAAATTGGTCTCCACGTGTTCCCCTTTTTTGGTACTAGGAACAGGCGAGAATAAAATCCTAGGCCCCTTTCTGGCACAGGAACCGCTGAATGGCCCCTATCTGGAGTAACAGAGAAATTTGCTTGTGAGCCTCTTTTCTTTGTATAGGAGGAATGTCTGGCATGCCTTTGAAAGGAGGCAAGGTATGGAAATAAAACCTGTAACCATGGTGAACGATATCCAATACCCATTTGTCTTGGGTAATAACACTCCAATTTTCTTTGAAAAGTGCCAGCCTTCCTCCCAAAGGTGCTGCCAAACGAGAAGGCTCTGGCAGCTGAAAAGGCAAGTCATTGGGTCTGCTTACGAAAGGACTGACCCCTGCCCTCACCAGAAGACTGGGCAGGCGAACTGCCTGTTCTAGGCCTAAAAGAACCTTGAGCTCTGCCCCTACCACGTCTAGATCTACCCCTAGACTGAGAATCATAAGAAGGATAAGTCCACCCCTTAGTAGGCCAATTTCTACTAAACGTTGGAGGCTGAACCTGCAAAAAATCTTTAACAGTCTGCATAGACTTAGCCTTGTCCTCCATTTTCTTTAAAACTGCTTCCACAGGCGCACCAAATAACACATCAGACTGTAAAGGAGCATCTAAAATCCTTGTCTTTACATGTTCAGCTAAATTCTGATCCCTCAGCCAGGCGTGCCTGCGAAGAACAGAACCAGTGGCTGCCACCCTCGAAGAGGCCTGTACAGCATCAAAACCACATTGCAAGGAATGCTTACCCACCTGTTCAGAAACATGAACTAAATCCTGCAACTCTTTACACTCAATACCTTCCGCCAGAGCATCTACCTTAGACTTCAATTGTGAAAGGAGATAATTTTGGTATTTCAACATGTGAAACTGGCAATTCAAAGCCCTCATGGCTAAAGTGGAGGAAGTATACACCTTCTTTCCCCATCTATCCAAAGCCCTTGCCTCTTTATCAGAAGGAACAGGATTTTTAACAACAGAAGCCTTAACACCTTTAGGGCCCTGAGAAACAGTTTCTGGGTCTGCCCTAGGACTCTTAAAAAGATACTTATGAGCTTCAGGCACCCTATAATACCTATCCAGTTTAACTGGGGCAGGAGGCAAAGAATCAGGGTTTAGGGAAGCCTCAGCAAAAACATCCTCTACCACATCCAGAACAGGAGGTATAGCTAAAGGCCTATGCTGGGGTAGAAACAAAAATTCCCTAAGCCTTTTCCTGGAATCAGAGAAATCTTGACCTTCCCATTTAAAATGCTCCCTCATGGAATGAAGAGTCTCTGAAAAAGAAAAATCCTCAGGAGGAGAAGCCGAAGGTGTAGAGTCATCTACATCAGAATCAGAATAAGGAGGATACTCCTGCAAGTCTTCAGCCGAAGACTCAGAAGCCTCCGAACACTGCTCAAAACTCTCAAGCTCAGCTTCCACCCTAGGCCTCTTATCAGCTGGGCGCATAGAACCTCTAATCATAGTAATCAAATCTTCTGCCATTTTAAGCATATGTTTCTTAGGCAGAGACCCTGAAGAACTAGGGGAGACCCCCACTGAAGTTAACCCTGGCCTGCCTCTAGAAGAAGCCTTGGAAACAGAAGGGGAGGGCCTAACCACCTTAGGAAGGGAGGGGAGAACAGCTACCTGAGAAGCCCCTTCAGCCTGGCCTACCTCCTGAGAGGACACATCTTGTAACAGTAAAGACTCTCCCTGAGAATCCAAAAGAACTTCTGGTAGAACCACCGGCTCCACCGAGCCCTCTAAAGAACCGACGTCCGGGACAAACGGTTCTTCCACCCTAGGCTTCGCTGCTTTGTCCTTGCGCTTTTTAGACGAAGCGGGCGACGGAGCATCCGACGGCATGTTGTAATTACAACGCTTCCCAAAAACTAACCTGGCACAATCTAATCTTCTCTTAATAGTGCGTTTGTTAAATCTAGCACAAGAGCGACAGCCAACAACGTCGTGCTCAGGCCCTAAGCAAGGTATACACAAGGTATGGTAATCTCTATGAGGTATCTGTTTCCCACAAGAAATACAGTTATTCACTTTTTCTGACATCCGGTTAAATACTGAGGCAAGAAAAACAAAATATTCTCAACGGGTACTTAGCCAACTTTGATTCGGTCTGAAACTCCGACTTCAGAAAATTTCAGAACGCCAACCTGCACTCGCAATACTGCTTCTGCATCGGACCATGCGGCAAAAAAGACTGAGGATATGATGTCGGTCATGCGCATTTGTACCCTGACGTCCTGATGTCAGACAAATGCGCCTTGACCGACGTCAGCCTTATACTTTGGTATTCGGGCCGACTGGACAGCGGACTACCCAAGTGTTAGGACTGCAGCAATGTGAGATGAAGAACATCTCATCAAACGCAATGTCAGCACACAGCACACAACCACTTCCCTTTGCAATACCTTGATAACAATACTTTCCTTGCAGTCATGTAAGTGAAACGTCCCATGTTATGGTCCCACACACAACACCCCCTAAATAAAGTTCTCTACACCTATTGCAAAGGGGATAGGTGCATGATCTAGAAAACATCCGAGAGCAACTGTCCTTATTCTTATTCTTGATGCATGCTTACAGGACACAGTTAACACCTCTTTATCCTGTACATTGGAATCACAGCCATTGATGCAAAATTGGGTGTCATCAGGCTGCATGCATTCCTCCCTGGTGTACCAGTGTCTCCAGTTAATACTGTGATCTGCTACATTCTGTCATTTATCATATAAGAACTGGTGCACTACAAAACAAAACAAAAAAAAAAAGAAAAAGAAAGATGGCATTAGTGCTCGTAGCACTATATCCAACAATGATGGGCCTGCACCTCAACGCATGCATGAGTATGTGGTGGAATCACAGTGTTTATCCTTCTGTGGTCCCCTGCTAGTATTGGCATTACATTGTCATACATGGCTGTAACACTGCAGTGTCTAGTTAATAGGACTGTGATTTGTGAATTGTGCGTTAACACTTCTGCCTGGCCCAGCCTTCATTTGCATGTGTTTTGTCATTCACTGACTCTAGCATTGTGATGGGATATTCTGCACTCTACCACAGGTTTTAGTTCATGTCTCCAGATTGTGGAGGCAGAAGCAATATCTATTTTCAGTACACTGGCCATACACATTATGGATAATGTCTATGAATTCTTCCCATTTTGTTTTTTGTGGCTGCCCCATATCTCTATTTCATTTGGACCACAGTTTTCTTTTCAAGGACAACATTGCTTATACAGTCTTGGGATTTTCTGTCAGGCATTAGAACAAGGAACCAGAGACAATGTTGCATTGCAGAAGAGTATCATTTTTTTTTTAATTTTTTTTAATCTTTCTACAGTTATCCGTTCAGCTCATTTTTGGTTGGGTGACTAAGTGTATATATGAAAAGCTTAATATTGCACAAATACTTTAAATTTATTCAATCTGGATTACAGATAATTACTGAAGACAAATTATTAAAGCAAGCCATTTCTTGTGCACATTATATTGATTTGACTGATATGATCTTTCACATCTGGCAACTTTGAGTGTATATATCCATTACGGTTGGGAACACAGAGTGCCTGAAAGGAGCCATAATGTTAATACAAACACATTTTCATAGTGCAGATGGCCATTTACAAACAGTGGAAGGGTGCTGGTAATTGTGCATTTTGGGTCATCTGATATTCACTGCACCTTTTGACTCGGTTTTCAATTTCTATATTATAGGCAGGCCAACAAATGAAACTTTGTACAAACAACTTAAGTTTTGTTATTCTTAGGTGATTCTCTTATATTGTATCTAGCACTCCGGAATAACATTGGTCAAGATCACTATTATTGCTATTATTATTGAATTTAGATGAGGTCTTTACCCATCTTGAGCCTATCAACCAAAGAATAAACTTAGAGTTAAATAAAATACTTGACTTCTCAGATTTTTCTTCTTCTCAAAAATAAAATAGTTTGGAAATTGCTATTACAATACTTTGAGTCATAAGAACAACTAAATGTTACCTGCCAGTATTAAAACAAATTCATGACTTATTTTTTAAATAAAAGTAATATCAGTATTAATACTATTGACTTTTTAAAGGACCTAACTGCCCTTTTACAAGGAGAAAAATGCAGTTTCTAAATTGTATAAAGTCACACAAAATTTAAGATACAATTTTTTTTCCAGTTTTACAAAATGTGGTAAGAATATAATCATTCTCTCATGAAATTATAATGAAGCAATCCTTAAACTTGACTAACAGATTTATTCCTCCTAAAAACCCTTTTTATACTCATTATAATCAATAATGTGTATCTCACTCAGGTAAAAATGGCTTCCTTTAAGTCAAACTATAACATATTTTTGTACTGCTTGCCTTTTAGATATGGCTGAAATAGTGCATTTATAGGGGGAGAATTGCAAATATATAAAACTATGGGAAGCATTACACCAGAAACTTTGGATTTAAGGAAAACAGGATGAAAACTAAACTTGGCAATTCATTATTCTCCATATTTCTCCATAGGTTTAAATCTTTTGGAGGTAAGAAAACTAATATTTATATTTTCCATAGTTGAAATCTGTACCTATAAAACAGGATGAATTTGAAATTAATAACCTGGCAGACTTTTAAAGATGTTTTTTTTAAATATGTTTAAGCTTGCAGATTCTTAATTCAAGACAAGTAAAACAAATTATGTCTACTTAAATGCTGGGAAAATATTTTAAACCTCATTTCTTGACTTTATTACATCCATTTTTTTCTTTTATTACTGTTAAACTTCAGCGTTGCTACACAAAAATGGCAGTTATGTGCCCATTGCGCAATCTCATTCAGTACCTACTTTATTATTTTATCGCTGAACTATTCATTAAGTTATTTTCCTTTTTTTTTACTTTAACTTCCTGACAAACAGAAAATCTGTTAAATTATTTGATTTCTTAATCTGCTACTCTTTTTTATATCCAATTTATAGTTACAATACCAGGAGGTAAAATATGTTCCTGTATTACTTATTATATTGGTTACCCAAAAGGGATGTCAGATTGTTTCAACATGTGCATGATTGTTATTTCAAAATGTTGTTGCACACAGTTTTATGCTTGGTATGTCTTTTTATACTAACTAAACTGTATTTTGAAAAAAATGATCACTGTTACACAGCCAGATGATAAGATTCCTTGACACACAGATTGCTGCCTTCTCTAACAGCAAAATCAAGGTGTAACAGATTATTGCCCTCTGGCTATACTTCTATGAGGTGCCAGGCAGGGATTCAAGAAACTAACAAACAACACTCTGAAGTGCAACCACAAAAACAATGATTACTCTGCTCATCATGATTGTGGTGTTATAGGTAATCCCCCTAAATCCAAAGTACAGCAAATATGGAGTTAGTATAGCAAGAGTACATAATGAGGACCCCCATCCACAAAAATTATTTAAATATGTGTCACAGCAAGTTTCACTTTTCACTGTATCACAGATAAATCACTTTCTTGTGATTGCAAATTTTAGTGTTGATTATTGGTGTGTCAAATTTATATTATGGAGTCCATTTTATGATCTATTCATACACTTTTGACAGTATTGGGTCAGTCACAGTTTCTGTTTCTACAGCATTTGACAAGGATAACTGCACATTAACCAGCAAGTACTGTCCATCTACAGGACTCATGGCTGTCACTGCCTGTAGCTCTTTGTATGAGTCATTATTAACCAGAAGCACTACTAGTTTGTCTTATTTCCTTGTATACCATGCCATATAATAAAGTGTATTTTGTTCTATATTCAATGAAATCTGCACTCTTGAATGTATCTTGTAAGTTGTGACAGCTATTTAAAAACAGCCCTTTTATAGCCAAAACTATTTTTTTTTCTTTCTCAGTTATAGACCAGGGAACAAAGTAAGGGTGGTGTCTCTCCCTTCACTTCCAAAAAGTCCAATACATCCTTTTGGCCACATTACCAAATAAATCCATTATCAGCTGTGACAATAAGTAAAATAAAGCTGCTAGAGTTTTGTATGTGTTAATGTGTAACATAGCCATAGCCAGTTTAAGACTGTATTATGAAATTGACACTTTAAGACTGTACATATCCCATAATGCATTGTATTTGCAGGTTAAAGTGAGTTGTATAGAAATGCCTGAAGTGTTAATATAACTTCTGTTGAGCTATCATATTGTTCTGAATAAAAGTTACCTATTCAACTAAGATGAGGGTGTATTCTAACATTCTAAGAGTACTAATGATTACTATTGGTAACCATAGGTGAGTACACTGACATGGTGTTAGAACCAGGATATTTTTGATGAATGCAAACTAAAATACCTTACCAGTTACAGAAACTGCCAAACTACACAGAGTGAATCAGCCCAAGCTCAGAGTCAAATATTTATGAATAAATAGTTATTTTACCTCTCAAATTTCTTGTTTTATAGAATTTAAACTGTTTGTTCTAGAAACATGGATTTTCTTCAGTTCTTAAAAATGTATGCCACCAGAACAATTTGACTTCTCAAATTCCCTTTGGTTGTCCTGCTCAGAGAAAGATGTTTGCACAATTTCATTTGAAACCAAATTAGATAAAATCCAGGTAAATACTTTTGTATTCTGTGGGTCGTGAAGTGTAGGCAATATGCAGTTCCTTTTAATACACAGAGAGCCACAGTATTCTGTTATCAGTCACTGATTAGCAAACTCCACAAACGTTTGTGCCAAATAATGCAACACTGTAGCATTTTGTAAGTACTTCCTAGCTCTTGTTAGTAGTACAGATAACATACTACTTCAAAAGGAAAAGTTCATGAGAAACCTCAGCACATGGGTAGACAGCAACCTTACATTTGACCATCATGTTACAGTAGTGGTTAAGAAATCCTTTTACCTTGCCCAGCTCATACCATATCCTTGCAACTTATAAGTCCCCCATCCATATCCCAGGAAACCCATACTACATATCTCAGTGTACTAGATTCATTCACCATTCAACCCTGTGACAAATCGAAATGCTACCAGCCCAGCTAGCTGGAAATTTGTAAATAATTATATGTCTTGTGAAAATATTAATATAGTTTATATAGAAATGTGACACTGCCAGCCCAGCTATCTGGAATTTTGTAAATAATCATATGTCATTTGTGAACATTAATATCATCCATAGGCTTGTCTTAGAAATGTAAGAGAACTATATGTTATGTGGATATTAAACTACTGGTTCAGAAGTGTGTTGAACTGTATGTTATGTGCTGAGCTTCAAGAATGTAACCACAGTGTACCCTTCTGGGAAAGAACAGAAATAAATGTAAACTATATGCCTGCGCAAATGTATGTTTTAATAGTAGTAGCTTGAACATACAGAGTTAACTTGCAAACCCTCAAGAAAATAAGCTGAAATTGTTTATGATTGTGTTATCTCTCAGTTTCAGCAAGAAGACAGTATATCTACAGCTAGAAGTTTTCTATTGTCCTGGAGAGAAATAATTACTAGGTTTCAAATGTATAAGTGTTAATTGTTTTATGACTTCCAGTTCTAGGCAAACTTCTGAGAGGTGAGTATTTTTCAGAGAAATGTTAAATTCTGTGGGTATCTGTTAGCCTGGGAACTGAAGACAGGTGACACATAGTGATGTCACCCAGCTAACTCAGCAGCAATGTTTGTTAGCAATTTATGAACTAACTCAGAGTGAGTCTGTGCATTTTTGTGTTTGGTTTTGGACCTGACAAGAACATCCACTCATCTGCCTTGCTAATAGTAAGTAACCAGGGTACAACAATTTCTCTTAGTAAGATTAGTTTACATGTTTTCTGTATTTATTTGAGACTGCCCTGCAATGTTGTTTTAAAATATTTCCTGTGATTCTGAATCTGTGCTGAGTGACTGAATATTGTCTTGTTCTTTTATTACTTATTATTAAATATATTTAAACCTTTTAATTGTAGCTGTTTTGTTTAGTTTGTACCATTAGCCCATGTTGCTATTCCATTGTTCATTTTCCCATTATTAATGACAGTCACATATAGATGTCATCCATTCCTCTTGATGAGAACTTCCCAAGTGTTATAATTGTTCAAATTCCATTGCATAAAGACAAATGTGCAGTCACTAGTTGTTTATCTCAACACACTTTCTGTGCCATGAACCACCTTTCATCTACTAAAGGAAATTAAGAAATACCAACATCAAGGAAGTGATTTTCTTTGCTCCTCAGTGCTTAACATTTCACTTATCTCCATACAGCATTTTTTCTTTACAGTTAAAGTAAACTTCATATTCCTTTGTTAGTAGACTAACTACAGAGTCCTTTGCGCACTTGTCAACATATGGATATCTGCCTTGCCTTTAACAGTCTGTAACCTTGAATGTGCCCATTCTTGTCTGGTTTCGGAAGCTAATGGTACAAAAGCTGTTCTAGCTTGGTATTTATCTATTTTACAAAGAAGCAGATTTTGCTTGTACGGTCATACCATCTTGAATGTACCTAATCTCATCTGGTTTCGGAAGCTAAGCAGGGTTGGGCCTGGTTAGTACTTGGGTGGGTGACCACCTGTGAATACCAGATGCTGAACCAGTAACCCCATGGAGTTTGTTCTTATCAGCAGAAGAAGTCAATCTCCACTATGTTTTTATGTCCTTTATTTGGCTTGACAGTTTGAACCAAGAGAAATTAATTAATGACTGTCTTAGCAATAGAATTGGAGCTACTAGATTTTTGTTAAGTTTCATTCTAAAAGGACTGATTTTATTTATACAAGCCCTAAGTAGTTATATGAACCCAAACTATTTACTGAGGAAGAAAGAACTGAACTAACAACAGCATTGATTAGTGGTGACAAGGCTGCCTTAGCCTGGTATATGCTGTTTCTTCAAGGAAATTGTCTTTAATTGGCAACTTGGAGGTGTGTTTCCTTCAAGGTCTCTGATTGGCTGTGAACTCATTGCTTGGAATAAGGTGTTGGCTTGGACTTAGCCTCATGATTGGTTTCATTCATTTATCTTAACCCTGTGGAACCTGATTCTTTATAATCTGAGGAAAGCTTTTAGCCAAAAGCACTTATCATATACAAAAGAACAAGGGCTTTGTTTTATTGCTTTAAGTCTCATTTTAAGTCTTAACAATCAAAGGTTTTATTTTATTCTTAAGGGCATATTTTTAGTAGCCTGTGGTGATGTGTTTCAGTTTTTACACAGACTATTACTAAGGAAGGTCATGCCTTTTAAATCTGGTGGATTTTTTTGAGAGGGTCACCAAAGCAGTTGATGAAGTTAAGAATGTGCACACAGCTTACTTCGACTTGGCCAAGTCTTTTGATGCAGTACCCCACTCAGGCATTATAAACAAGCTCATTAATTTAGGTATACATCCTTTTATCACCCACTGGATAGTCAATTGGCTCACTTATAAGACCCAGGAGGTCAAAATAGGTGAGGCCACCTCCACCATGAGGCTGGTCACTTGCTGAGTCCCCAGGGCTCAGTACTGGGCCCATTCCTTTTTGGCATCTATTTCTCTGAAATGAATGCAAATGCTGAAGGTTTATGGCTGACTAAGTTTGCAGATGATTGCAACCTAGGGGGTTATCATCAACTCCCCTGCAGACACTGGCATTCTTCATAAAGGTCTATCTCTGACTAACAAACAGTGTCAAAGCCATGGTCTTAAACTCAATGGTAAGAAATGCATAATTGTACCCTTTGGAAAGTCAAACCATCCCAGCTAATTACCATGTTGATAATCCACCCCTGAGAGTCGACCCATTAGTCAGGTGTTTGGGTACGCATATAGACAGTAGCCTTACCTTCAAACACCACATGCCATAGTGGTGAGGAATTCCTTTCATGTTACTCAACTTATAAGTAAAGGCATGGAATCTAGGTCTGAAGAGGCCATTATCCCACTGTACTCCATCCTTATCAGACCAATGATAGTACAATTATCCCTTTCATATGTACCTGAACGGGCATATGCAGCAGCGGTAGTGATCTCAGAGGTTCCTTATAAAAAGAATACATGACATAACAAACTTGTCTTATGCAGAGCACCTTAAACCCCTTTACCTATGCTTAGTCTCCTATAGATTACTGATGGGTGATCTATACCTGGCTTATAAGGTATCCGCAAACCCCTCACTTATGAATCTCCTACATATTTGTAAGTAAAAAAATACTAGAAATCCAAAGTCTAGGGACCTGAATTTTCTCTGTGACTTAAACAGAACATGCTGGACAGACAGATACGTGTCCCAGACACTGCCCCTTCTATGGAACAGGCTTCCCATCCATGTGACACTGAGTTTGTCTGTTACCCAGTTTACACACAACCTAGACCACTGGATGGGAATAGGAAATTTACACCAGGCCTGGCACCCATGTCCCTTATGGACTGAGGTAACTAACACCTGACCCTCAATGTCCTATTTGGATACAGGACATCATTATTATTTTGGAAAACTTGGCTAGGTTTAGAAAGCTACCCCACCCCCAACCCCAGGATTTTATCCTAGAAACAATCTAGGAATGTATGAATCTATAGCAAAATGTATTTTATCCAGTTCAAAAGAAGTCCTCACCTCCTTGTACTTTGATTAGACTTGTACAATGCTCCCTATGGGAGGTACCTTACTAAGCATATCAAGCAACTGATAAGATGCCAAAGGTTGGTAACAGAAAACATTTACACTTCTAAAAAAAACTGGAGGATCTATCTCCAAGTTCAATTTCATATAGATTTCTTAGGGGGGACCTGTTTCTTACTTATAGGGCTATAAGGGATCCAGTAGTCCAAGAACACTTATTCCTCAATAAATCATATGATCTCAATACCTACTTCAGCAGGTTTGATGAAGGGAATGGCACAAAAGCCACAAAACTCACCACCAGGCAAAATGAAATAGTACTCTGCCTCAATTCAGCCAACATTCAGAGAACTCTAAGCTGGATGAACCCAAGAAAAGTGGCTGGACCACACAACATTCTGGGGTGTGTGCTAAGAGACTGTGCTGTTCAACTGATGATGGTTCTTACTGACATATTTAACACATCTATACGTTAGGCCATAGTGCTTCAACAGTGCAACAATCATACCACTACCCAAAAAGTCTCAAACAGTAAGCTTAAATGAGTATTGTCCAGTACCTGTCACCTCTACCATAAAGAAGTGCTTCAAAAGAATGGTCAAAGACTATTTAACAACAAATCTCCCTGCAGAACTGGATCCACTCTAATTTGTTTATCAGTCAAATTGCTCAACTGCAGATGCCATCTGGCTGGCACTGCACACATCCATGGTTCACCTGGAAAACAACAACTGTTATGTCCAACTGTTATTCATTGACTTCATCTCTGCCTTTAACACAGTTATACCCCAACATCTGATAGAGAAACTGATTCATTTGGGTGTCAGCACTCCCATGTGTAAATGCATTTTAGACTTATTCATCAACAGACCACAAAGAGTGAGTGTAGGCAATATCACCTCAGAGAGCAGTACACTGAGCAAGGGAGTACCTCAAAGGATGTGTCCTCAGTCCTCTGCTGTTCACCATGCTGACCCATAATTGTGCAGCTAGGGACAGCTCAAATCACATCATCAAATTCACAGATGACACTATAGTAGTAGGCATGATCAGCAGTGGTGATGAAGCAGCATGTGCGGAGGAGGTAAAGCATCTGATTGACTGGTGTGACAACAGCAACCTGGCTCTGAATGTAAACAAAACCAAAGAGGTAATAGTGGACATCAGGAAAAACCATGAGGCACATCCCCCTCTCACAATCAAGGGAGAAACAGTAGAAAAGGTGAAGAGCACCAAATTCCTGGGGGTGCACATCGCAGAAGACTTGACATGGTCCACATTGTTAAGAAGGCACAACAAAGGCTCCACTTCCTGTGCTGGATCATCTTCAGTCCTCATAACCTTCTACAGAGGCACCATTGAAAGCATCTTGACAAGCAATATCACAGTATGGCATGGAAACTGCAAGGCTACAGATTATAAGGCTCGCCAAATGGTGGTGAAAGTGGCAGACAGGATCACAAGGTCCACGCTTCCAACTATATAGGATCTGCACTCTGCACAGTGTCTCAATAGAGCTACAAAGATTCCCAGAGACTGAACCCACCCAGCTCAGGGACTGTTCTTCTGCTTGACTTCAAGCAAGTACTACAGAAGTGTACATTGCAAAATGACTAGATTCAGAAATCACTTCTTTCCTCAGGCTATCAGACTACTAAGCTTGAGTAGCAATGCAACCAGTCAGAGGCCACACAGTCTGAAGGGAATCTCTTTCCTTAAAGTGCAGTTAACCCACTGTTAGGTTTTTCTCACCTGTACAATAGCTCATTGAAGGTTTCTTACGTTCTGTGCAATCACTCAAAGAACACGTTGCATTCTCTACAGCTGAAAATGTTCTAATCTCATAAGGCTCAAATCTCACCTGTGCAATATAGCTACCTGTGCAATGCTAAGTGCTGCTAATAGATAGAGATACAAAAGTGTAACAATGTCCTAGTGTCATGTCAAATGTTACAAAATGTTTTTTTATTTATATCTGTTATATGTATTGTCTGCACATACAGCTCGAAGCAATGAAATCACATTAGCCTGCACTGAGGTGTGGGTCTAAATGACAATAAACTTTACTTTATCTTTGGTCCAGATAACACTATGGCCAGAGATCTAAATCTACTTTATCAAATAAATAAGACTAAGAGGATAGATTTGTCACACAGAGCCTACACCTTATAAGAAACAAACTCCCCCTCCAAGTTAAGCAGTATGATGCTGTCTACCTTTATAAAGAAATTGACCAGCTGGATGGGTGATCATAAATTCACCCCTGGTATGACTGACTTGGCTCTCCTTGAAATAAGAGGCATGGCCAAAGGGTGACTACAAGCAGTTCAGAAATGGCCTCAAGGCTCAGTTGTCTTGTAACTGCTTTGATCCTATAATACATGAAAGAACATGCTTCTACAGATGTGTAAAGCAGAGGGTGAATTCTTTGAAGGTATTGTAAGGTAACTGTATAAGCTGGCTGAAAATTGCGGGCTTAATAGAACAAAAGATTAACAAATAAGACCCAGAATTAGCATTGGGTTGGCTGATGTAGAACTGTCTCAGAAATTAAAATCTGAAGTTGCTATATCTTTGGTAAAAGCAATAAAAAATGTGGAACTGGTTAAAAAGAGAAAAAAAGAAACTAAAGTCGACCACAGTGTAAGCGGAGCAGACAATAAGGCACAGACCAGGAACTTGATGCAGATAAATAATGAAATTATTTTATTCCAAACAAGCACACCGACTGAGCGCTTTCACCAGGTAAACTGGTTTCATCAGAGTCATAACTGGTTAAAAAGCAAAATAATAATTTAGTCATGGCAAATGAAGTGTGGGGTAAAATGCAAAGTTAATAGCAGGTTTAAAAAGAGGCATAATTCTGGCCAAACTAAATTAAATTATGAGACAAGGTTAGGGTGTGTAAAACTGGCAAAAACGCAACATGAGTCAAAGCAGCATGCTGCACATGCCAAAACGTGTAAGAGATGTAAGAGACTGAGACATTTGGCTGTTGTTTACAAAACAAAGTTAATTAAAAATGTTGCTTCAAAAAATGAAACTAAAAATAACTTTTATAAAGCAATGTTCTTGGTTGTCAGTGCTGTGAGTAGTCACACTTTCTTTTCATGAAATTCCAGTGAGAAATCTCTCAAATGCCCTGTAAGTCAATTGCCAGACATACCTAGAATTTTCATGACTGATATAGGGTTTGATGTTATTGTGGTGTACCATGCTACATATAGATGTTCCTGATAGCATTCAGTTACGTGAATCAGAGACTGAAATTCATAGCTGTACTGGCAAACTCAAGTAAATTGGTAGACTTTTAGTCATGTCTGAGCAGATGGATCACAAATTTGAGTTTTGAGTTTATACGCTGGATAGTCTGTGCATAAACTATTTGCTTAATAGAGTTTCAGCACAAGAAATGTGTTTTATTGTCAGAACTGGATGGAATTATATTTAGAGGAAAAGGAATAAAGAGGTAAAGCAGTTTGCATTTACAAGCAGGGAGCAAAATTATGGAAGCACACCAGACTGTTTTCAATAAAAGAAAGAATGAGGCAAGGGTGAATGGCATGAATATAGGTGAGGATGCAATTTCAGATCAAATGATCAAGAAGATAATATGAAGGGAGGCGCCCGAGAAAAGTGCAAAAAATGTAAATGGCATGCTACAAATTGCAGAGATGAAATGCATTTGGAAAGACTAATTGAGAGAAACAGAAAGACGCAACATGGAAAGGAGGTGAATGGGAGGGGATGGTGAGATGGGATTAAAACAGCCATATAGTTAGTGATCAATCATGCAGGAACTGGAGAGATACAGAACGTTACAGGTGAGGCAGCAAAAAAGAAAACTGTTGGGGAGTTACAAGGGGCACAGAGGATTGTGTCTGTAAGTGGAAGCACTAAGGTCACAGAAATGGAGGAACCCAGACTGTTGGAGGGGGAGAACAGCAGGAATAGAGTTTTGGTGAGTGTAAGGGGGAAAGATTAAGGAGAGCCCTACCATGAAAGTTAAAGATGCTGAGCTCACTGACAGATATAAGAAAGTTAAAAAAATGAATGGGGTAGTAGTGAACGAGGGGGCAGAAATAAATAAGAGAAGAAATCAAATGATTCTTTGAAAACATATACACATCAGGATGGCAAACAGTGGGGAAAAAGGCCAATAGAGGTGTTAACCAAGAAACATATACATGTTAGAATGGCAAGCAGAGGGGAAAAGGGACAAGAGAGGTGTTAACCAAGAAACATATACACATTAGGATGTCAAACAGAGGGGAAAGGGCCAATGGAGGTGTTAAGCAAGACAGAGAGACAGGCACTGAGTCACACACAATAACAAAGAAAGAAATAAGTACAACCATCAGACGAGTAATGGATGCTAAGGCAGCCAGGGTGGGTGGGTTCCAAGTAGAATTTTATGAAGTGAACAAGAGGTGAGGGAGGAGCTGACAAGGATGTTCATTATAGGAGACATGAAAATCAACTCCCAAAATTAAAAGTAGAGGCAAAAATATTTGTGATCTCAATAGAAAGCTGACAAATAGCAGATGTAGAGGGGGGCACTCATAACAAAACTAGTACTCAACACAGGTTGGACATGCCGGTAAAAGTGCTTATAAGTACACTAGATAAAATACTATTAAAATATATACTGGAAAGAAGGGCAAGGATCATCTGTGGGAGAATATCAGTCTGTATCCAAAGGCAGGTGTTTAAATTCATGAAGGAACAAGATGCAATTAAGTCAACAAAGTGGGGAGCACACCATTCAAGCTGCCACTTACTTCTACTGGGAAGCTGATCACTCAGTGTGATTTATGTAAGTATGACCTGCACAAGGTGTCCAAACTGCACATATATTCGGCTAACATCTTGGCTCATAAAAAAGGTTATGTAACCATTTGCCATCCATTCTGTTAGTAAGGGAGGCTAGTGTCCTCTTAACCCCTCGCTCCCTTTAGTTATAAAGGTAAAAGGCTGGGGAAGAAAGTGGTTATGGAGGATATTAGCCCCTTTACCAATTGAAGGATAAGGTACAAGATAGATTTTCCAGTGATTTGATGGTAAGGGTAGCAATTGTACTTGCATTTGTGAGGAAATCAGATTTATTCATTTGTTCATTTATTTATTTATTGATTTATTTATTTATTTTTGCCATTGGAAATACATTTTGTTTTATTGAAAAATACTGCAGTGATAATGCATTAAACTTGTGTATCTGTTTAAAGCAAGCTTACAGACAGAAAGTAAACATATGCACTAAGTATCATCTGTTCTTTAATAAAAGTGGTAGAAATATGATCTGTAGGATAGTTCCACCTCAGGCTTTTGTTACAAGCTTTTCTTTTGGAATGAAAGTCTTCATTGGTCCAAATATGAACAATGAAACAAAATAAATGATTTCACTTAAAATAAAATAAAAATGTCCATGTATTACTACTGTGGATTTCCTGAGTTTGCTCTGCAGAGATTAAACCAAGGTTAAACACAGGAAAGGTTAAGGGGTGAGGTAAAAGACTTAGAGGAAATTCTCAATAAACTGCCATCATCCTTGTGGGGTGGAATGTCTAGAGTTCATGTCCAGTCCTGTCTTCCTAGAAGATTTGCATAAGAAAATCCTTAAAGATAACTTGACAGGCTTAACTGCTATACAGTTATAGTATACGTTTTTTTAATAGATTTACAGGCTAGCAATGGATTTGTAAAGTGCAAAATTGTCAAAATATGTTCATTTTTTTATCTAAAACAAGACAAACATCCAAATTCATGAAAGCCTACACTAGGTATTCTCCGTTCTGAGTAAACAGCATAGCTCACACCTCCTTTTTCCCAATTTTAGTTTTCCTACTGATTTTCTTGCAGCCTTAAATACCAAGGGGGATTCACAAAGGTTACCACAAAGTATGTGTACATTTAGTGTAATCTTTCTGAGTGACTAAAAATCACAAGCAATGTGATAGGGATGTTCTTGAATGCAGATTGTGTACACTTGGTGTAGGCATTCATGAATCTGGCCTCATATTTAAAAATATGTATTTACTTGTTTTTCCATAGAAATTTTTAGTACTTACTAACTCCCAGCATAACTGACTTGCATCATGTGGAAGTAAATTTGTGATGATAGCCTCAAAATAAGTGTGTGTATCCAAGTTACCATGTCCCAATGCAAGTCAGTTACACTCTCATCAACATAAAAAATGTCTTTGAGTGCATATAGTAAGGGTTCCTGATTAACACTGCAAAAGAGCTGGGAAAAGGGGAGAGGTTTAGAAACTGGATTAAAGCTATGTACAGCAACTCTTTCTCTGTCATCAGAGTTATTTATCACAGTACCAGAAGTAATGGCTTCAAATGTTATGGGAGACCCCTGAATATGGCAGTGAGGTAAGACTGACTTTCTACTCTTTGCTGATGGGTTTATTCTTTTGTCAGACAGTAAAGAATGGGCAATCAGAGTAGTACTAAAGAAATTTATAACATGCAAACAGGAATAAAATGCAACCAAAATAAAAAAAAATGGTTAAGGATAAGTGGGGAAATGAAAATCCTCAAGACAACAATCTATTAATCTCAGTGAAGCTTACAGAGGACTTAGGGACAGAAGTCTGGAAAGCAACAAGTAAGATGAAAACGTTCAACACAGGAAACTGGAGTGATAATTTGCAGGTTTCCTAAGGAAATGAACACAAGAGCCAGCACTATAGCAGGGGGAGTAGACATTGAAAAAATTATGTTTAGGCCCAAGAAGGGATATCTACTATATGAGATGAAAGGGAGTAATAAAACAGAGACAGAAATAATTCAAGAGGTCTGTATGGGGAGTGAAGAACTTGAAAACAGACAGAAGGAGATTGTGCATCCGGACAGACAGAGAAGAGTGGCAAGGCCCAGACATTAAGAGACATGCAAAAAATTACAATTTGTACTAGAGTCTGACACACATAAGTAATGGGGGTAACATGGGTCAGGAGGGAGAGAGAGAGGGAGGGTAACAACATGTAGGGCAGACAAATTAAGAGGAAATTTAAAACTGGAAGAGATCATTGGGGTAAGGAAAGATCTGACAAAGAACAAAAAGAGGAATGGGAGAATGAGATAGAAAAAAAATCATGACGTGGGGATGGATAAAAATTAAGCAGATTATGAGTGGCGGTGAATGAATGTTACAGAGGAACAGACAATGAAACAAATGTGGGACGCAATGAAGTCAGGTTGGGTGAAGAGATCTAGAATGGAGGGTATTCTAAGAACAATACAACAGAACTTGAAAAAAAAAGGAAACAAACATAAGGAAAAGTGAAATGGCTGCAAAATTGTCAAAACTGGAGGGGAAGTGGGAGATGCTCTAAAAGACCTTGGGAAGAAGGAAAAGGAAGAACACATGGATACATTAAACAGAAGTTAAAGAAAGAGAAGGACCAAAGGACAAATAAATTAATAAAATGAATAAATAAGTAAATAAATAAATAAAATGGTTCAGGAAGAGAAAGAACAGAAGACTGAAGAAGAAACAAAGATATTTCACAGAACTAGGTATTTGCAACTTCACATACTGCATTACTGAATTTACACATCACTCATGCTAAAAAAGAAAGGCGGAAAATAAGAGGATATTTGCTGGAGATATAAGGAATAAAGAAATGCGACATAAGAGAGCATTGCTGACCTGCTGGGACAAGACTGAAAGAATGGAAAAAGATATTGAATAAGAAGTTTGAGAACAGATGAAAACTATGTATCTTGGGGCTGGAATTAAAACTAAATAACCAATCAGAAGACAAATGGCTAATGAGTGGAGAGCTCAAAATCTACATAGCAGCAAACTGGTAAGGGCAAGGTGGGATGGACAAGCTGGGATTCATGCCTAAATAACATCACAACTCTGACGACAGTCGACAAGGTCAAGGTAAGGATGGAGCTCAATATCTGAGGGCAAGCCTATCAGTTCTGTGAGGGGCTAGCAATGGGAAGTAGGACAGGGGATGTTAGTAAGTGAAGAAAAAGAAGATGAATAAAAAAAATTAGAGGCTCAGCCAGAAAAATTAATAGTTTGTGTGTGGGGGGATGCAACCACAGTTATTCACTGTCACTCTAGTTCGTGGTGTTAAACAATTATGGCACACCTCTTGAACTGCACATGTATGTATAAAGTTCTGCCTTCAAATAACCCAACAAAAGAATAGAAAATACAGATAGTCAAGGGAAATTCTATAGTGAAATTCATACTCCAGTCTTAGGAAGAATGCAAACGTTTTTGCAATAAAGCAAAAGCTACCTCTCTTAAAAACAAATCTTAGGCATTTCTGAAGGGAACTAAGCTGACTTACAGGCACTCCAGATATTTCTGCTAGTCACCATTCTGCTGTATGGCACAAATTGCATTCAACCATACATTACACTTCAGACCTCCTCTTTCTTGGCTACTAAATAAAATCCCACAACACACAACCAGTCACAAACTCCTCTTAAAGATTACCAACCACTCATATCCACCCAATCTTTCTCCTTCCATCCACTAGACCTCTCCATTAATAATATGCATCCCTTCAACCATTTCATCTTTCAGTCAACACAGTTTAGATTGCTTTAACCTAAATTCCTTAGGTTTTGTGATATATTTATATATGCATTATTGTCATCCACATTATAACTTCACACATCTACAAGTATTTTTCCAGCCCATGGGAAACTATTATCATTCCATTTCTGAATTGTTCTCCATCTGAAGCAGCATCTAATCTTCAGTCTGTCTTACTATTATCCACCCTAAAAAAAATTCTTAAAAGGCAGTACACATTTAGCTACATGACCACTTGAACTCCGACCCTTTAATCCATGCATTACAAAATGGATATAGAATTGAATCACAAGACAGCTTTAATCTATTTCATTAAAACATGCAAAAAATGTGGAGGAAAAAGTCAATACAGACACAGTCTTTGTTGATCTAAGCAAAGCTTTTGATTATATCTCTCATGCTCTGCTCCTGGCAGCCAAAAATGTAGCAGACTAGGTAAACCCTGGGCCCTAGACTGTGTTCAGTCCATGAGTGCACCACTTGATTTTTAGGATCATGCATACATAATGCCTCTTCTTTTGGAGTCACCTTCTGCTTGTTTTTAAAAAGTATTCATATTTTTAACAACCTGATTGTTTTAAGTTATATCTGTTGATTGATAAAAACTTTGCTTGAGTGTTTACTTTACATTCGAGTAGATTGAACATTTCTCCACCAAGAAGTGAAATAAAATTGACGTTAATAACAGAAGTCCACACTTTAGAAAAGTTCAGCCATAAAATACCCCAAAAATACTGGAGTGCCTTTACTCATGTTTGTTTTACTTGGTGGTGGCATTTTTTATCTAAAATGCAAATATTTTATGGATTATAAATCACCTATAGGTAATCGTTTTGGTTCTCATCACACAGAAAATAATATTTAAAATGAGTAAAACAGAAAATGTGACAATGTTGTGATGATCCTGAAATACATTACAAGTATATTTTAAATGTTTTGCACCAACTGAAGTTTATCCTTACTATGGCAAGTGAATTACATAGTGGAGATGACAGTATGTCAGTACAAGGGTATGATACTACTTGTTACTGTCTGCTAATGTATACTGTCTGTGTGTGTGTGTGTGTGTGTGTGTGTGTGTGTGTGTGTGTGTGTGTGTGTGTGTATGTGTGTGCGTGCGTGCACATGTGGATATTAATAGTCACTGATTTAGCGTTCCCTTAATATTATATTAGAATACAACAGTTTGAACTATTATTGAACAATGTTTAAATAACAAATTAAGATTTAAATTAATTTATTTAAATGTATATGCATTTGTTTTAATCTAAAAAGATTATGTGAGAGCTTATACTGAAATATAATATCCCTTTATATTTTTGTAATAAATTATTTAAAGAAATAAAAGAGATTTATAGCATGAACAGATTACTTTCTTTGAAGGGTGTATATGATACATACCATATTAGTCTAGTATTTTTTAATTTGAGTATATTATTAAAGGAGCATTTGTTTTCTTCTTATATTTGAAAGACATGCAGTAGGTATATTCACGATTTCTTAATTTCCCATAGATGTGTGTGTGTGTGTGTGTGTGTGTGTGTGTGTGTGTGTGTGTGTGTGTGTGTGTGTGTGTGTGTATGTATTTGTGTGGGACATCCAGGAGACAGACCTAGTACAACTTATGAGCATAGATGGATTAAAGAAACATTGGATTTTTGCATGTCCAGTCTATATTTTTAGTCTCTGACTTTAAAAGTCATAGCACTGGTCTTTAAAAAATAATTGCAGAAGACCAGAAAGAGAAACAATTTCTTGCTTTTTAGCATAAAAGGTCTTCAGTATTATTTCCTAAATAGTTCTAATAAAGAATCTTCCAATAGGCATAGTTCAGTTATTTAATACTGTATGAGCCCTTAAACATATCTAGTGTTAAAAAGATAATCAGTAAATCAAGGAGATCATGGTCAAACTGGCCTGCTGAGAACATAGAACCTGCTATAAGTCAGTCCTGGTGCTATGTTCTATGACAAAAGTTTGACACATGACTAATTAATGCTCAGAAATGTGATAATTAACTATCAAATCCTGCTGTGAAACAGATAAACTGAAAGTCAATGTTTCACCCTTAAATCATTTTGAAGAAGGATTCATCCTCCTGCAACATCAAAGTGGGAAATGAGCCCCCACAATAGCCCTGTTACTTAAATATACTATGTTTGGGCTAACAGTATCTTAGAGGAAAGTGAATCTTTTCAGATACTGCAGTCTTGATCTTTAAACACAATTTGAACAAATCACACATTTATGATCACAAATTAGAGTGCCAACTAGAGATGAATCTCAGTTAAGCATTGCATCGACCTTTTGACTATGCTCTTCTGCAAGTCATCAGATCTCCCAACAGAATAAGTAAATGAAATGGGCAGGATTTTCCCGACCCAGGTAATAATATTAAGACTAAAGTTACTAAGACATACAGTCTAAGAGGCTATATACCCAATTATTAATACAGGAGCAAAAACATATTGTTAAGACCCAACTGAATATAAAACCCCCCTAACATCATTCCCAGTTATTCCCAGCACAGAACACATTCAGTCCAACAGGGTACTCTGTATCTTCCTCATCCACAGTAACTGATGAAGTCTTACACTGACTAATAACTTGGCTTCTGCTTAGCTTAATACTTTAATACCTTAATCTTTATGCCAACTCTAGGTATTTGTTAACAGCATGTGGAGCTACTGTGGAAACACTCAATTCTTTCTCCGGAAGATGATTCTCTTTTAATTTACCCCATTATTCCTCTGCTAGACATTCCAAAAGAGCCTACTTAAAGAATGACTTGTCATCTCTGACCTAAAACTAAATATTAAGACAACTAAAAATATGTTCTTGGAGTAAAATTATAGACAGGCAAAGCCATACTACTTGAAATCCAGACCATTAGTAATAGTAAGAATGAAGATGTCTTAATAAATTACGTTTTCATAAACTGCACACATGACATACTGAAATAATGACTTGCAAACTTTCTATTAAAAAAAACAGTTTCTAACTCTTCCCTTTTTTCTACTGCCTTTTGTTTTTCTCTACAAACTCCCTACCATCCCTTTTTTTGTTTGTTGCCACTCTTATAATATGTTCTGCTCCATTTAAGCCAGTAGCTACACACAACACTTGCACCATCAGTTCCTACCTATCTTCCACATTCTCTGCTCATACTATACCACTCTTTTTTTTTTCTTTTTAGCTTTTATCTGCAAGTTTTCCTCCTCATGCTTTCTTCTTTCTATTTTCTTCTATACAGACTAAATATTTTCTTCTTTTTCCCCCTTCATGCATGCTATCTACTTTAATTTCCTTTCTCTTCTCACACCACCTTTCCCCCGGACACTTTTAATATTTATTCCCCTCTTACCCTTAGGTACCTCCTAGCTAACTATCCTTAACCCCTTGACTAATCAATGTAATTACGTCTTATTCCAATGTTTTTTTTCCCTGTAATTCATGATTTTACCTATTTTTATTTATTTAACATTTGTTGACTAGGAATGTCCAACTAGGACAGAGCCTGTTTTCAGGGGAAGCCCAGGGAGAAACACTTCAGATGCATATCTTTAGAATATGGAAGGAAAACAGAGTACACAGAGGAAACCCATGCAAATGCAAAGAGGGCATGCAGACTCTGCAGAGAAGGAACCCCAGCCAAGAATTGAACCGGAGAACCTCTTGCGGTGAGGTGACAATGTTAACCGCTGCACAACTGCGCCATCAATAGTATGTTTTTTCACACAATGTGCCTTTTATTAATCATTTACAGGAGCTTATGATCATTCCTGTAGAAATTAAGCAATCAATATTTTACAATTTCCTTCAGTGTCTTATGGAAATTATGGCTTCTATGATATTATTTCTGAAAGTTGTTTGCTGGCCTCATGATCTACCTATTACAGTGTTCCAAGAAGTTTAAATAACAAATTGCATAATTCTGAATATATGTTTACTTTTTGATACCCTATATGCAATTATTGAAAAGCTGTTTTGCTCTAAGCCTCCACCTAAAATGGACATGGTTGCTAGAAGTGGTATAATAAATGCATAAAAATAGATGGTTAAATATTAAATACCTTGGACTGCATGTAGCTATGGCCTTAAGTCTAATACCAGATAAGAAAGAAGAGTTAGACACGAAAGATGACTCAGCATCTTAGCGGCCCCATGGTGCAGAGAGATAAAACCCTTACTGCATCCTAAACAATCCATATTTCAATAGCATCATGGGAGCTGGAGGGACCACAAGGGGAGGATGGGAGTGAGATGCTGCTGATGGCTTCCCCATCCTTGGGGGAGAGTGGCAGCCTAAAGCCTCTCTGCAACATGTGGCATAGGGGCCCAGCCAGCTCTGTGCCGAATGAGCAGTGAGCTACTCAGTCAAGTGGTTATGCATGCATCAAAGTGTGCATACACCTCCTGAGGGCAATGATCATAGAGCTGCCAAGGCTGCCACGAGGGAACAGGAGTTAGGACATTCTGCCCAGCATGCAGCATGATACTGCACTAGCATTCTTAATTTCCTCACTGGTCCCACTCTAGGCTCAGATTCAGACTGGAGGTGTCTAAGGCAGGTCAGATAGACACTGTGTATGAGGACAGGAACTGGGGGAAACTGATGGTCAGCTAGAGGGGAGGAAGGAAAATAAAAGATGAGTCAGTGTCATTGTTTGTTATACAGTATAAACTGTAACTCGCCAAAGATGCAGGAGAAAAAAGTTATAAACTCAGTCCTATTTCACATATTACTTTTTGAAACGATTAAGCAGTCTTCCCAGCAATGTACCTGGTAACGTGCAATGATCTATTACATGGTTACCACTCTTGCTAATGGTGCCACATGCTAATACAATCGCTGTTATTTTCTAATGAGTTTCAGATGGAGCTTCACAAGTATTTGAAGATCATTCATATAGAGTTTGCTCAGAAACTTGTTTATTTGCCTAGTTGTTTTAGTCTCAGAAAAAATGATAGCGGGATAAAAGCCAAGTGGTTCTTGTAATCAGGTTTACCCCCCCCCCCCCCAGTGCAGTAAGTTTGGTGCTGATTTTATTAAGTTCAAAATTGCTAGGGATGAAACCCCCTGCAAAGCATGTGTGAAGGACCTTACTCTACGGAAGAATCTAGTTTCAAAAAATATGTTCATTTATTACTTTTGACTGACATGGTTTTCACTGAATGGGTTTTTATGCCCATGGAGTAGTTAGTGTTAATCTAAGATGGTGTTACCGCCTCAGTGAACTAAGATATTCAAATGCCTGTCAGCATGAAATCTTCAAATCAAGGGGCAGATATTGGGATAATGTTTTGTCAACATCAAGGCCATTGACTAGAATTTGTTTCAATTTAAAACATGTAAAGGAAACATTTTTTTTTTTTCAGAATGAGTTTGCAGGTACTGTATTACACAAACCAACTCTTTTCACCTCCATTTGTCGCTTTGCTGTCATTGCCACCTTTCCATTAGCATCATATCAATGTAAAACTCTAAACCAAAGAAAAAGATGGCAGGCTGAGCAGTGTGCTACACAGAAATGGAGGAACCAGAACGTGAAATCATGACATAAAATATTTTATTAGAACATATAGATTTATTGCTTTCATCCCATTGTTCTGATGAAGTCCTGAATACAACAGGATGAAAGCGCTAAATCTATATGTTCTAATAAAATATTTTATGCAGTGATTTCACATTCCTGTTCCACCATTTGTGTGTTAGAACGCTGGTCAACCTGACAGTTTTTCTCTAGTTTATATTTTCACTTTCAGGTAGTTTACTTGTTTTCTTTATTTATAATATAAACCTCCAATTATGCCATGCAAAGCCTTTTCAAACATTGTCACTTCCATCTTAATTTTGAAGAATACATTCTCCTACTAGGTAAATTTGAATTAAGTATTTCTTTTCAGTGAATTTGTATATTTTATATCCAGTGAACACCTGTCTTGAGTTCATATATGCCATTATGGCACCTAGCAGCTGTATTAGGATGACACAATGAGCCAGATAATATATATATATATATATATATATATATATATATATATATATATATATATATAAATCCTTGGTTGATATGAATTCTGGCATCAGTAATAAATAGGTAAAAAAAAAACTGCAAATGAATTCCTGTTGTAACTTTTACTATTTCTGTTACTCTGTAAATGACAGTTTGAGAAATTCAAAGTATACAACATAATAATGTAACTCACTGTATAAACCACCTTCTTGTCTTTTACACTGTACCGTGTGTGTTGGTCTCCAGGTATGCAAATTATGTTAACTGTGCTTGCCACAGGCTACATTCCAGCATTTATAACTTTGAGGTTTGTTTGAGGAGTAAAAGAAAAAATGCTTTTCTGCCCTGAAAAGGAGCTTGTCCACAAATGTAACAAGCAGCTTGTACAGTTAAACTGCCATTCAATGAGTGTTTTAGCACTTAAACCATGGCAGAAATGGAGTATCTGTATAAATGGTGTTACTGTACCCCCCACCACATTTTAAAAAGTATTTACATTGCCATTATATTTATACGTGAAGACCAAAAAAAATTCTTCTACTCTGAAACTGTAAAACTTTAGCAAGCAGCTTGCAACAGCTACACTAACACACACTGTGCACACTAAGCACTTCATATGTGACCACAAATGCAGTATTGGCATTCATAAATGAAGAAGTTAGGTTTATGCTGTCATCCATAAAAAACAATTGAGTTGAAAAAACTTAAAGAGCTTAGAGTCAGGATTAATAACATGCTGGCTAGGTAAATGCAGATGGTCAGTCCATTGGGTCCCGACACAGATGCTGTCGGGACAATGATACTACTGGTAGTCAGCTACTACTTGGGTAGCCACTTATGTAGCAAATCAAAATAGAGTTATAAAAACATAGAAACAATGTGTGACAGATTTGTGGTGAGGAAATACATCAGGATTTTGAAAAACAAAAACAGGTTAAAAGTGGTGAGAATAGAAATGGACTGAGGGATTATGGAATTTAGAAGCTGTGTCAGCACTGATTTTATTAGAATGGGCAACAGAGATAGAGGCTAGAAACCTAAAATGCAGTAGTTGAAAAAAGGAGCATTGGCTCAGTATGGTGGGTGCTGTATGGAAACTGAGAAGAGTATATACAAATACATGATGAGGTATAAGGGGACTTTGATTACAGTAGAGGAGTAGATATGCGCGCGCGCGCGCGTGTGTGTGTGTGTGTGTGTGTGTGTGTGTGTGTGTGTGTGTGCGTGTATGTGTGTGTGTGCATGTGTGTGTGTGTAGGTATTATGGGAGAATAAATCTCCTTGCATATTAAACAGATTACAGGCATGATAAGATGAAAGGGTGGATTTTAAGGTTAATATGCAAAAACATGATCTAGAAGAAGGAGAATGTCTGTTTCATAGAGATCTGGTGTCTAGGATTGATTGACACCAGCAACAGGAGAATGGGGAGATGGGAAAAGTGGGGAGTGAGGCAGCCAGAGAGAGAGAGAGAGAGTATATCAGAGTACATCAGAGTACATCAAGAGTACATCAAGAGTACATCAGAGTACATCAGAGTACATCAAGAGTACATCAGAGTACATCAAGAGTACATAAGAGTACATCAGAGTACATCAGAGTACATCAAGAGTACATCAGAGTACATCAGAATACATCAAGAGCTGCATGAAAGATTGAAGCAGCCAGGGATAAGGATGGGTTCTGGGAGGACGTCTGGGCAGTTGGACAGGAAAAAAGAGGTGATGATCCAGTATATGATATTCCTTTTCAGCTGATATACATTTGGTATACAGTCTCTAAGAGAATTAAAATTGAGGAATGGTGGGAAGAGACAACCTGTGGAAACATGGGATGCCAGAAGTGGATAACTTACATACTTGGTGGGAATGCCAAAAGGTATATAAAATCTGGCAAGACATGAGAAAGCCATGGTCTGAGGTACACAGAAAGAAGGTGGCGAACAGTTGGTTATTATGTCTGTTAGGAGTGGAGGAGGAAGGTGGCAAGTGGGCTAAGGATGAGAGAGTAGAAATGCGGTTAGTACAGGGTTGTGTTAAGAGGTGTACAGAACTGGGGAGAACAGTGATTTATTTGTTTAGTTATTTATTTTTATTTATACGTTGTTAATTAGGTACATGAACTGGTCCTGGAATTGTTTTCATCATCTGGGCCAAAATGGAAAAGAATGTACATAGAAAAACAAAGAAAAAGGAACAATACTGACTGCAAGGCAATTGCTTCAAGAGCAAAACAATCGCATCTGGTTTGTTTGCTTCAATTAGAAATTGTGGGAAAGTCAAAAGTGCTTCAGTGGATTAGGAAGCTGGAGGAGAATGAGAGGAAACAATAGGAGAAAATGTGTAAAATGGAGCTTAACCTGCAAATGAGGGAGGAAGGAGAAGTGTTATTTTAGAATAGCATGTGCAGTGAAAAAGAACTGTCTTTTCTTGAAATAGTACATATCTGAATATTTTAGAGAAAGTAGGCACGTTTCCAAAAGATGTGGTCTCACTGTAAGTGACCACTTACACTAAGAGAATGCTGAGAGCAACTCTTTTGTAATCTGGCTCCCGTAAGTAAGCCTGTTAGGATTTACACCTAAGTAAGTCACTTAGACTGAAAGCAAGTCTTTCAGAATCAGGGCAGACTTACAATGAAAGCAGGTGTTTTGGGATCAGGTCTCATGTAAGGGATCATTCAGGTTAAGTGGAAGAAGGAAAGAGATAATGAATGGAGGACAGAGCAAAGCTAAAAGAAAGGTGGTAATTCAGGGGAAGGAGAATTGAACAGACTGCAGAAATTGGGGAAGAGTAAACAAGTCTAAAAAATGGTGGCAGAATAATGAAAAAAAGGTATGTGATAACAGATGCATGTGGCTTCATTAGTTACCCAGATTTTAAATAGTCAATGGTTTGTCTCTATTATTTAAATGTTACTCTGCCGGAACTTTTACTCTGTGCTAGTTCTGATGACAAGTGAATGTGAAAAGGGGGAACATATTTTTTATGCAAGGGGAACATATAAGATAAGAATCATTTATTTTGGTAGTGTCATTAAAGCAAAATGTTATTTGACACTGGCAATTAATGCAGAGAATGGAGACTATGAGCTGTTAAGAAACTGCTTCCTGTAAGCCGGGGTTTGAATCCTTCAGCATCTGACTACTGTATGATTCTGAACAAGTCATTTAACCAGACAATGCCCTGGGGCAATTGAGACACTTTCCACCAGGACTCGATGCAATATCCATCTCTAGTAGGCTTAAATTAAAAGTCTTTGATAGATGAATAGAAATAATTTAAATGATCATAATAAATAGCTTTTAGTATGTATACAAGTATGTATACATAAATGTATTTTTTAATATTTTTATATGTACTTTTTAACATTCATTTTTTACATTTATTATTTTCATATTTTTTAACATGTTTTCACATAGTCATTGTGATTTAAATATGGTTAAATAGAATATATTTTCTTGCTGTTCCTTAGATTATAAGAGAAGTTTTCTTTTGGGCTGTTGCTCTTTAAATATTTAATCAAATGTAATTTGTTTTTAAATTGATTAATTGACCTATTTTATATGGGTATAAAAGTTTTACAATGGTTGGTTAACTTTGTCTGAAGAGGTCTAGTGATGCTCACCAGAGGAAAATGTTTACCAGTAGTGAATACAATTCATTTTTGGTGTTACTTCCTGGTTTCCAGCCTCGTGTGCCTTCTTTCAAACACTTGGCTAAGATCCTCGAGGGTCTCCTTAACTGCATGACTAGTAACTACCTATGAATTGCTCTGAAATTATTTAATAAAAAGAATGTATGAAAATATAATTAATTTAATTCTGTACATTATGGTTTGATTTTTTTCAGGATCAATTTATACATTATGCAAATCAGTGTGTGTCACTAAAACCAGACCAAGCTAATTCCCTGCTACCTCCAAACTAAAAAAAATCTTTTTTTGTTTTTAGCACTTCTAATGAACTGGAAATACATATACAAATAACATTATGGCCTACATGCCACAACATTTCAGTCACTTTCAATAATATTCTTAAGGAATGAAACAAAAAAAAAAGAATCATAGATATGTGCTAATACTCCTACAGTGAATTCACTTCAAGCAAACAGGCATGATTATTTTGTGCTTGAGGGAATGAATGAATGTCTTTTACAAGTTATGTACCGATAACTAGTGCATTCCCATTCACATACCAGAAACACTGCTGACCTGTGGAGCCTCCTTAACCCTTGCAGAATGTGTACTGTCACCTGATTTTGTGTTTGTTTTTTTTATTAGTAGCCACTGACCAGAGTTCTCTAACTTATCCAAGTTTGTTAAGCTGCATGAGCTTTTCAAGGCCCTGGCATTGTTGCACTAGAGGGGTTGACCTCAATGCAAAATAAATTAAGTGCTGATCTGCTCTGACAGCTGGTTACTCAGGTTTGACATCACTGGTAGGAGGGGAGAGAAGGCAGTTCCTGCTTCAACACACTCACTGAAGCTACAGCATTTTCATTTACTCTGCTGCAATCACTCATGAAGAAAGCATGCTTTACGTGGGATAATTAAGGACATAAAAAAGAAGACTCCTGCTCTGACAAGAAAGGAATCTATGGTGAGCATACCGGGGCAAAAGGAAGGGTCAGTGTTTCAAATCAAGTTTATCACTGTTGTGCCAATTGTTTTCTTTGATGGAGCTGCACATGCCACATACTGTAAGCTGTCATCTGCAAATTTTGGTTAAACTTATCTTCTTATCACTGTCTTTCAAATGTTGTTTATGGGTGTTCCTGAGTTTGAACTGGCAATGTTACAGGAAGCGTGCAGGGAAAGGTTTGTGGGCTTGCTTTCTAGGAACATCATTGCAATTTGTAGCTTGACAGCAAGGAGAACCTTGTAAAAGTAATATGGGGAAAGATGACGGAAGGGACAGGCTGTAGTGACCTAAAGTAAGGGGAACATCCTCTGAAATCTGTTATTTCACCCCAAGTGTCCCTAATCTTACAAAACCGTTTTCTTAATGATTACAACTGCATTATACATTTTTAATTCATTAGGGGTTCTCGTGTTCCATATTAAGGGGGGGGGGGGTCCAAAAGGATTCATTATATATACCGGCACATATTCATTCAATTTTTCTTCTTTCTTCTGAGTGATAGTCAAGGTTAATGTAAAATTGTCTGATAGACCCATTGTAAAATGCTTTGACTGTGAGTTCATGATTTAGACATTATGTTGTATAACACATTATAACTTTTGTCATTTGATTGTGCGCTAAAGTCATGACAGAAAAAGGTCCTTGGACCAGAATTGTTTATATATCTATAGCTATAGATAATTATATATATATATATATATATATATATATATATATATATATATATATATATATATATATATATATATATACCTATTTATATATAGAATACATTTAAATGACTTGAATTGCTGAAAGATCGATCTGTAAAACATCAGTCACAGTATATCAAACATTTAAAACACCAAACGTTAACAGATCAAATGAGACACAAACTGTCCTCTTCTGATCCATTAACCCTACCACTAACTCTGGCCATAATTCACTGGAATAGTGGTAGCATTACAGGAACATTTTTTCTAAGTTTGGGTATAGGATTAGGGTTACGGGCAGTGTTATACCTTAACTCTAACCCTGCCCCAACCTCAACCTTAATCTGATCTTAGGAAAACCCTTCTCATAACACTACCACTACACACATCTCTGACACAGAAAGCATAGAACATATGCAGACACAACACAACAGTCATTGAACTTAACATCTACCCTAACCTTAAAATTCACACACACATAAAACATTCTCAAACACTATCCCCTTACCTGGCCCATTACCCAGACCCACAGTCACTCACATGCAACACGTGCACACACACACACACACACACACACACACACACACACACACACACACACACACACACACACACACACACACACATCTCCTACAATGACTCATCACAATCAGATGAAAGAAACAAACCATAACCTTATCCAGAAGTAAAGTATTTTTGCAACTCCCTAAATGTGTATATATTTATTTTATTTTTTATTTTATTTTACATTTGTTGATATATATATATATATATATATATATATATATATTTATATAAATATATATGTATATATATATATATATATATATATATATATATATATATATATATATACATATATATACATATATATATATATATATATATATATATATATATACATATACATATACATATATTGCATATAAAAAGTGTACACTCTCCTGTTAAAATACCATTTTTTTTATATAAAAAATGAGACCACAATCAATAATTTCAAAACTTTTCCCACCTTCAATGTGACCTATAACCTGTAAAATTCAATTAAAAAACAAACAAATCTGTTAGGGGAAAAATATAAAAAATAAAAAAAACATACAATAAGCTGATTGCATAAGTGTGCACACCTTTAAACTAATACTTTGTTGAAACAGCTTTTGATGTAATTACAGCATTCAGTCTTCTTAGGTAGGAGCTTATCAGCAT